>NC_085136.1:219357827-219422352 GCF_035046485.1 Aedes albopictus | reverse complement strand
TTCCTTCCACTCCCGACCATCAAAATCGTCAATGCATACAGGAACAATACCGCGGCGGCCAGCTTCAGTCGTAGCAAACGCTCGCGGTTCAGTTCGACGTTTTCAATCGACAGATTCAGCACGTTAGGAGATTTTTGTACGATCCTAGCGTTGATTTTGCGGCCGCAGTTGGTCCAGTAAGTTCCCATGGTCTATCCAGCCGAAATAAAATAAAAAAAAACTATCGACCCATCGATGTTGTTGACCACTGGTGTCAGTCAGAGATGGGTGGTGGGTTGTTTTGTTGACAACTGATTGCTAACGGGTTTGAATGTGTTTGTGAAGGCGACTATCACGCCATCACGCCCACAGCTGTCCTGTCACATTGGAGCTTTTTGGACGACGATTTGAGATGTGAACCGTCAAATACTTAACGAAACCACAATCAGGGCACTAAGGGGATTCAAATGGCCAAAAATCAAAAACTCAATGATTTATGGGAGGTATTATGGCGCCAGCATCAAACCGAATAGCGACGTTTTGACTAGCGACACTTTTCGACTAGCGACACTTTTTTTCAGTACCGGGTGTAGTGCGCTGTGTGCGTTCAATGATGCACTATCATATACGTCACTTCCGACGTATGTTGTAAACAACCCAAAAGTAGAAAAAATATTTTTCTTAATTTTTTTTTGTTTTCCAACCGAAATCATAATATGCAGTTCAAACGGAATTGCTCAAGTAATTTTCGTTCAGTGCATTATTTTTCCGTGACCGGAATGATCAAGAAATTTAACACAGCAAGCTCCATTTGATTTGACGTTTCGTTTCAGCTCCGTACTAGGATCTGGAATAAAGCGACGCTTTTTTATTTCTTGAGCGATTCCTTGCCTGAATTTCCCACGCATCGAGATAGGCCAATAAATTTCTTGCGATCTCCGTACTACCCATTGTTGCGGAGATTCCACTTGTTTAGACTCTTGCGTGTGCCCACAGATATAAAAACCAGGCCCCTGACACGGCCTGTATTAATGCATTGGAATCATGGTTGACAGGATGTCCTGGGGCCTGTAGCATAATGAAAATTTTACTAATAATATTAGATTTGTAGCTTGTAACTTATATTTTTCTGTTGCATGAAAATACTACAAGTACAAGTTACAAGCAAATATACTATATTAACAATATAGGTCACTCTTACGATTTTTTGGCGACACCTTTTTAGTGAATGTGGCGCCACCAAGCGTCAGAAGAGGTACTACTACACACTAAATGCATGCGCTATCCGAATGACGTTTATTCTGTCGAACTGTCATTGCATGATGGGGATGTCCATTTCTTCTGAAATAATCGATTAACACAGCGGTTTTCAGATCGTGCACCGTGGTGCACTTGGTGCACCGCGAAGCCATGACAAGTGCACCGCAACACTTCAGAAAAGTGCAGGTTTAAGTTTAAATTTAAATTTAAATTCATGAAAAATAATTCGATTTAATTAGAACAACTGAACTATTGTAAGATGGTCCAAGGGATTGAGAGTAATATTTCCATTACTCCAGCCAGCGAGTTAACCATGAATCCAGCATAAACCGTATCAGATATTCGCGAAGAATCATGGAACAAGTCTGCCAAAACTTTCCTAATAAATATCATATTTTTCCAAGAACTCGTAATGGATGTTCAGAAGTACTTACCCTACAAGGCATTTGCAATGTATCTTCAATGAATGCGCTAAAAAAACTCAGAAGAAATCTTACTAATATTTCTGTGGCTTTGCTTAATACCAGAGAAGGAATCTATCACTGATCTCGAAATCAGGTGAACACACAACTCCTTCCGAATTGACAAGAGTGCCTGGAAGAAATTTATCTAAAACAAAATTGTCGGTATATGCCAAAGTTCTGAAAATAAAGCTGCTAAGTGTCTTGCTAAAATTTTTTCAGAAATCCAGTAAAAGTCTTGGAAAAACGTCTATCAAAAATTTTCTGTTGGCGATTTCCTAACCTCAAACCTCAAATTCTTGAATTTTGTCATCAAATTAGCTCGTAGTTTGTAGAAAATAACGAAAATTGTCATTTCCGTTGCGGCGTAAGATCTACCAAATCAAATTTTGATCTTGAAATTTTCTTGCCTAAAATAATCAGGCAGTAGTTTACAAATATTCCAAGATCAAAGTTTGATGCACTATTTTTATGTTTATGTTATATTTTTGTTTCAATTTTGCTGCTAATCAATATTTTATTTCAGCAGGATTCAGGTAAATTTATTGTATGATACAAATTAGATTGTAAAAATATATAACTGTGGCGAGCGTATCACTAATATGTAGCTTATTCGACGTCAATGTTAATACTACAGGGTGCGGCAGGAAAAAATGCGAAAAGTTCAAGGCACTATTACACGCTAAATATGGGATATATATGACTATTTTTTCATGACAGTGTATCAGTCAATGTCTATATTCTAGCACTGAAAAATAAAAATGAACACATTTGATGTTTAACATGTGATAATGTATGCCTAATTAGCGGATATCAATAAACTGCGCGCCCAATGGTCATTAAACAAAATGACTATAACAGTAACAAAATTAGCTCAAATTCGATGAACAACCAGTCCACACTGATCCAGAGCCATGTAGTTTCACATAGCAGATGAAATAAGTACATATATTTGATGATATTGTAGAGAAAATCAAAAAATTTGTTTTATCAGATGCGAAATTTAGCGACCTGTGCGATTTTCTGCGGTTTGAAAATTCTGGTTGTCTTCATCTTCAGGCGCCGCCCTGTAAAGGTTAGTGACCAAAATGGGAAATTTTTTAATTAACTTTTCAGAAAACTAGCCTATTATAGATCATGGAACGTTGAAACATAGATTGGTTAATGTCAAATGGACGAAAATGAGGTTTGAAGTTGAAAAACACTTTCGCATTTTTTCCTGCCGCATACTGTATGTAATATTTCAGATTCTCAACGAAAAAATCAAGTAATACAAATAAATGCCATTAAGATGACGAGGAAACCAGGACGTATTGGGCAGATAACTATTTCGGAGCAGTTTAATAATGGTGTACCTGAACGTTGATCAACCGCATCCTTTGGAGTACCCTTCCACTAACAACACCTAGAACAACACCCATATCCTCTTGACACCTAGGCCTGAGAAGTCGTAGAACTTTCTACATCTTTCTTTAGATGTCTAACTAACCATCCTTTCATATTCCTCAGCAGTCGCAAGGACGAGGCCAGGACAACTCTCGACTGTTGGATGATTGCGTCAGTCTTGTCGAGAAGTCAGAGATAAGTCTCCAATCCTCATAACTGTGGTCTATGGCTGTACTACCTACGAAATTTGTGCGACTCAATGCTTAATGCTTATTTTTACTTTTTCAGTGGTAACCAGGTAAATGATTAAACCATAACAATTTCTCGTACGCTTTTTCGCCAAGGAAAGCACCCCATTAAACCCTATCCAATTTTCAACTCCAGATATCTATGAAGTGGGCCAAGTTCTTGGACATATTCTGAGTAGATATCTAATCAACATTTCCTCCCCATCCCCGCTGATCGTAAGGACCTGGCCCGGTGTCGAGAGTTCGTTAAATGAAAGGTTTGTCAAGTCCTAGGCAACTTTTCTGGCGCATTATACTTCTCTATCGACAGCCACCCCAGAATGTGTACGGTCGGCTATGCTATGCTATGCTATGCTGTGCTATGCTAATAACGAAAATTGTCGTTTCCGTCCATTTTCAATTTGATTCAGATCCTGAATTCTCCGCAAATTCCAGTTTTAGAGTCGTTGAAGAGGGAAAAAGAGAGGCTACGAGACGCTACTGCTCGAATAATTCAGTAGTCTTGGAAGGACTTCACCGAGGTTCTTACAAACAAAACACCACTAATTCGGCTCAAGTTTATTCAGTATTTATAAAGATCTTGCCTGAAAGTTTCCAGAAACATTCTGAGCAAGAAGTATTTTAAGTCGAATAACTGTGACACTCCACTATGCTCCGATAAGTGATGAAAAAACGTAAGACAGTATCATGTCATAATTGGTGGGGGAAAAACTAATGACGAGTGTATGCACCTTGGAATTGCTATGGAAAATTCGACAGCTTTTTTGACGAATTTGGAATTGTTTTTTAACATTAATGAACATGTGCACCGCGGAGCGATTTATTTCCAAAAAGTGCACCGCGAGCCGAAAAGTCTGAAAACCCCTGGATTAACATTAATCGATTTTTTTTAACTAGGGAATCGCGTCACTTGGGCGGTGGCTTCTATTTTCGTCTATTTTCCACTATAACTCAGTCAAATTTGAACCAATTGACACAATTTTTGGAATGCAGTGAGATAGGTATAGTATCTACCCATGTACAACGTTTCAAGTCAATTGGTTCAAAATTGACTGAGTTATAGTGGAAAACAGACGAATATAGAAGCCACCGCCCAAGTAGCGCGATACCCTACTCAAATTAGAACAAATTTAATTCTCTCTTCTTAAACAATTTTTGGCGTATATTATCGTTGCAGTCCCAAATCGAATTCACAACTCGCGACATGCGAAATAACTTTAAACTGATAAACGTACATAACAGACTAAAACACAGAAGACCCTAAACAAGCTTTCCGTTAGCGAGTTATGAACGGTATTTTCCCCCGAAATTACACAAGAATTTTCTTGTGGGGTCCCTTTAAGAATTGCACCCTGGATTGTTTTTCTCCAAGATTCCTACAGAAGCTCTTGGGGGATTCCTCCTAGAAATAATTCTGGAATTATTTTAGGAACTCCTTTCGGGATTGCTTAGGGAGAGCGTTCCAGCGTTCCTCCTCCATCCTCCAACATTTTTTTTTATCAAATTTCTCCAGCAGTTTGAAATCCAGATATTCGTTCTGGTTTTTTTTACAAAAGTTCCTTCTGGGATTACATATCTCCATGAATAAAACGCAATCAGTGAAGTACTAGATTTGTAGTAATAAGCTGAATTTTTGTATAATGAGAAAGTAAATTCTCCGTTACTGCAATAATGGTATTGTCATCGCGGTTCAAACCCGAAGATTCCCGACACCCGACAATCGAATTTTCTCATAATCCATACGTAAAACCTTACGTCGGACGTAGTGCGCTGGGCAGCGGATCTGGAACTCTATCCAGCGCACATTGCCCGACGTGCGTCCGACATACGGTTTGGGAGAAAAATCGATTTTCGCGAGTCAAAAATTCCGATTTTCAACTGCACGAACAATAATTAAAAAAAAAGCAAGGGTTTTATGACTGCTAGACTGATTTGATGTTGTTTGAGCAAAACTTTGGGTAACTGTGTTGTTGTATTCTCAGCATCACTGTTTCAATGCAGTAACGGAGAGTCTAGCATCGCACCATACAATAAAACCAACTCATTACTACAAATCTAGTATTCACTTATTCCTTCTGGGAATCCCCGATAAAGTACTTCTGAAGACATTCCAAATTTATAGAAGTCTCGGAAGGAATCACAAAAATAATTCTTGGAGGAATCTGATACTTCAAAGAGAAAACTTCTGAAGGAATCCTGGAAAGATCCCTCGAAAAATATTAATTAAATTGTTCATATAAAATCGCGTTGGAGATTTACAGAGTCACTTCATCCTAGAAGACCTTGTGGAAATCCTTAAAGGACGGAGTGAATTCCAGAAGGAACTTTTGGAGGAATACTGGTATAAATCCCGGTTAAAATTCCCAGAAGGAGGAATTTTTGAAGGAACTCTTGGACAAATCACTGAAACAACTCCTGGTCGTTCTTGGAAAATTTTGGAGGAATTCAAGAAGGAACTCCGGGAGGTATTTGTAAAAAAAAACTCCTGAGGGAATCGTTGAAGGAGCTTCTGCAGGAATCCAAGAAAGACTCCAAGAAACTCCTATAAGGAAATCCTATAAGGAACTTCTTAACGAATCCAAGAAGAGAATTCTTGAGAATTCCTAGAATTAATTCTTGAAAGAACATCAGAAGAAATTGCTGGAGTAATTTCAGTAGGAACTCCTGGGGGTCCCTCGAAGAATCTCTGGAGAAATTTCAGAAAAAAAAACTTTAAATCAATCTCTGAAGGCACTCTTGGATGAACTTCAAAAAGAACTCCTGAATGAGTCTCTGGAAGAAAAAACTCTAGGAGGAAACCAAGGGGAATGACACATCCTTTCTTTAATTGGAAAACCCGCATTATCCGTTCCTAGCCGTCGCTAACCGCTGCTAACTGAGCCGCAGGTGCAAGGAAACCGATTAGTCCGGAATAAAACTATCAGTAATCGAATAAACTCACAGTTCACTTCGGAAGAACAACGAAATTAATCGAAATTAAATATTTTCATTCTCAGGTCCGGTCCCGGAGCTTATTTTTGTAAGCACGGAATGGATGCAATGTCTTGCACTCTGCACAAGAAATTTGACGTGCACTTCTCGCGCTTAGTATCATATGGGCGTATCTACAATGATCGATTTCTTTTCATCGACTTTCTCTTTGGTTAATAAATTGACCAGCAAATCATTTTCGGCTGTTTTTGTTGTTTTAGATGCTAGTTCTAGTAGTCCTTTACTGAAACACGCCCAGAGATCATCCGAATATTGGTCGTATTTCCCGGAATAATCCGAAGGGAAAATCGATGAAGAGAAATCGATCATTGTAGATACACCTGTATGATACTAAACGCGAGACTTGGTTGGTGATCTTCCGGATTTTTTGTAAGCTATCCAATCCGATGTATGTATGTCAGCGTGGACATTAAGAAAGATGACATTAAAAGCCATCGTCAAAGGAAAATAGCAACCACCAGGGCAAAATATAAGTTAATTTTGTTGGAGTAAAGTAGTAACAGCCCCCTTGTACTAGAATTATAATAACGATGAATGATGATTACTGATGAGATCTGTCTGAGTGTGTATGTGTACGAGTACCGACGAAGCATATTGCTGAATAATTGTGTTGATTGTTTTCATTAGTCCGTACTAGTCCGTTGGCAAATAAACAAATTTAAAAACGCACTCTGAGAGTTAATCAATTTCTTCTTGGTTACGCGAATCCCGGGACGGTAGTGATGTGATAGATCGGTTGGAATTACAGTGACGATTCGTTCGTTGAGAGCTCGTTAGATGGGCTGTCCCGATGGTTGAATGTTCACTGGTTGAGGCAAAACCCAACTAAAAAGCACTGTCAATATCAAAATAGATGTCAAAACGAGTTTGACGTCTGACCGCCATCGCATCACAGCTCCTGTATACAGAACGTTTGCGCAAGTATGTGAGTGTTCCGTGACGTATTTCTCGTCACTTGCGTGTGTCTAGAGCATTTTGATCAGTTGTCAGTTGCCCCAACGAACGAACACGATTCGCTAATCGGGGCGCAGTCGTGACCCAACCAGCGAATTCGGACTGTATAACCGTGTCCACTGCGAGGCCAGGTTCAACTAATTTTGAGGGCGAAAATTTTAAATTTCGAAGTTAAACGATTTCGGTGACTTTACAATGAGGGAGCATTCAAATTCATCTACAGATATTGAGTATTTTACAGCTAAGTAGACTATTTATATTCGTAGATGTCATCTAATGAAATATTATTTTGTTTGTGTACCTATATTGTAAATCGATTATTTATTAATCGATTATTTGGGAACAAAAAACTTCGACACCCCTAACATTTTTTTTCGAGAAATGTCACCTTGCACGGTAAACTAAAATTGATCAAAATTCAATTATTGACTTTTTCTGACAACAGGTGGTGCTGTAATCATTCGTAAACGGCGTCTCCATGTCGTTGTATGTGAAAACACGAAGTGACCTATATTGTTAATATAGTATATTTGTTACAAGTCTAATACTACAAGTCGGTTGGACTAATATTATTAGTAGAATTTACAAGTGTATGTTGCATAAATAAACTACAAGTATAAAATATTAGCTATGACTTGTACTTTTGATTACAAGTCTCAAAGGTCTTGTGAAATAATTTACAAGTTAGATTAAAAGTATTGCAGAAGTCATATTTAGTTTTGAATATATCGATTTACCATTTTGATGAACTCAAAAAATATTATTTATCTAACATGTCAACCTTAATTCCAGTTTTCGACGAATAAATTTGGCAGTATGTATTCAAAACTCATTGAAGAGAAAATTGCGTTGATGTACACTTTGTATCCAAAATATAATTTCTGCTGAGTCTCTCAAGTTCTCTAAAGTTTCTACAATACCCATCTTTGATTGGAGGTTCTTGGTAAAGTATATATTATGGTCACTTCATAAGCACAGGTAAAGTTGCAGATGCGAAATAAATTTGAATCAATTGCTTGTATTGCGCATTATTAAACTAATCAAGATCTACAATATACATACACTAACTCGAATTGATTTGGGACATATAAAAGTAGGTAAAAGCCTAGGTAAAAGCTCAATTTTTGCATCCCGGATCACTTCGGATTTTAACAAGAAGCACAATACATGTTGCTAAATCTTTATACATTGTTTTTCAACCAGTACTATTAAATCTTTGGGACATTTTACTAAAAATCTAGGTACTTGCAGTGCCATACTTTGTAAAAAATATTTCGTCAGAGCGGCCGAAAATTATCCAAACAGCACATGCTTTTCTTCATCTATCGTATAAAGAATGCAAAACTTCGGAATAAATGAAATTATTTCCGGATGTTACGCGAAAAATGCAGAATATAAACAAACATCAACTGCCATTTCAAATTAATAGTGAACTGTCGGATGAATTTTGACAGGTAAATGAGCCAAAACAACTTGTATTTTCATGGTCACTAATATTACAAGTGCTAATAATATTAGTGGAAAATTCAGCCTTTATGCAACACAAATTATTAGCACTTGTAATATTATAGTACTTGTAGCTTGTAACTTGTAGCTAATATTATTAGCCCGATTATGCTACAGGGCCCTGGGCGCCAATAAATAGCGCCCACTGTCAAATGCGAAAACATCAACAATTTTTTGTTTAACGTTAATTTTGGTTTGTTGATCATTTTTTGGAATCATTTTTTCCACCTGTTATGATCACAAAACACTTCAAACTCGCTTTAATATTAATGTACGTTTAGAGGAGCATGCGATTAGTTGAATAAAGCAACCCAACAAACACGCATTGCGAATGTGATTTCGTATGTGGCTCACAACATCAAACAAAAGCTGCGTTTGTTGATTACACGCTCATTTCAATTTGCACGAATATGAGTATAAGGCAGGCCTAGGATACTGTCAATTGACCATGGCAGTCAACACGTTGTATGATCCCAGGCTAGTCAGATACTAGATACTACCGCAAATCCCGAACATTGTTTTGTATAAAAATATGGGCTCGGAAATCCGGATTTTCCGGCACCCACGGTAATCGGACCGGTTCAAATATAATCTCAATCTAGGGGCGGGACAGCTTTAATCATTATTAGTGATATTATGAGTATTAGGAAATATTAATACCGAAGGTGAAATTTTTTCAATCAAGTATGCCACGACAAAAGCTTTGACGTTTGTTGGGCGGTCAGGGAAGTATCAACAAGCTGAAGATTTTCAGCATAACGAGAATTGGATGAGCCGACAACTGAAGTGTGGCATGGCATTTACATGCAGCTTTGTAGGGCCGTCCAAAAGTAAGAGGTTTCAAACACGGTTTAGTCAGTTAAATTGAACCGACTCTTCCTTGAGTTCTTAATATTAGAAAAATCAAGATTCATTCTCCCCACCCACATTAAATTGCACACAAGTGGTTTTTGTACAACACCATAAAGAACTTATACATCATACTCAGCTACTGTAACACCTGTGTGGGGCTAGCGCTGGGCTACGGGGAACTAAACGTTAAAGCTCCAAATTCATACTTTACCGTCTACATTTCAGAAAATAGTCATGAAATCACTACTTACAAATACCAGTTACTTTTATTGCACTTTTCAAATAACAGTGATTAATAATTGTTTTATGTCGATATCCGAAATTTCAAATTCGAGCCATCCTAGAATATTCCCTTCTACCGTAATCCTTCTCCATTGAACGCATATTCACCTAGTTGAAAACAGTTACTGGAGCTCATAGTTCCTAGAGTGTGGGTATCATCATATGAGACCAGTGACCACTTCTGTTTGCTCTGGAATGCATTCATTTTATGTTAATAAAACAATGGAAAGGAATGCAGAAATTCACCTAATGCACCAAGTAGCGGCAGCTTTTGTTGACAGATGGACGTTATCTATTAAATCATGACATACTATGATGTAATCTCCTCAGTTTTTGATGAAGATTACGCAACTAATATTTATTAGTGAGTATTAGACCAGGTATTAAGAGCTGTCCCGCCCCTAGATCTCAATATATAATGAGTTTGTGAGTTGAATGAATCAAAACTTTTGAAAATTCTGGAGCTCGATTTGATTAGGCCCTAAGTGACAAAATTATAGATATCTGGGTTTTGATTGAATCAGAAACCCTTTAAGTAACTCTATGTTTCGTTCAAAGTACTGCTCTTAACATATTTTCATACAACAAAAAGCAAATAAAAGCAAAAGTTTCATTGTCCTATGAACAAAATGAACAGATGGCTTAATTATGGCACATACGTCCTAATAATAAGTCGTAAGGATCATTACTCGTGTAGAAAGCCGAACGTTATCTTATGATAAAATAAACAAGTGTATTTGTTCTCAACATTCGTAGTTTTACGTTATTCACTGTACCACCACGATTTCTGCTTGTATAACTGAAAAAAGTACTTACCTTTGCGGTTAATCCCATATAAATCCTTTTTCAATACGATAATCGGTGGGTCGTAAGTCCATCATCATGACCAGAACGTCGTACAAAACATCATCAGGGAAATCGTCAGTTTGCTGCTCAATGCTCAAGAGTATTCAATAATAACTATTCCACACACATCAAAGATGCACTAAAATCACAACCGCACTTAATTTTCTTCAAAAAGTTCACATTTTTACCTTAAAATTCAACCGTAATCAAGTTGTCGAAAGTACCATCACAACACGCAAAGGGTCGAATCAGCCTGACGAAAGTAAATAAGAATCGATAGAGAGTCTGATTGGAATATAACCCCAAAGACGGAAGCCACCTGTCAAACTACAAAGGGAACGTTCAAAAATTACGTCCAACATTTGGGGGAGGGGGGGTCTACAAAAGTGTGACACTACGTGTATTAGGTATAGGGAAAATGCGTGACAGAGGGGGGAGGGGGGGTCTAGAAATTCCAAAAATTGATGGACGTAATATTTGAATCTTCCCAAAGGGTCGAATCAGCTAGGTTGAAAGTACATGTCAGGTCGGAAGTGGCACTGATTCAACTGATCGAAAAATACACCTCATCGAACAAAAAGTCATAAATTAATAAATTTCTTCGTTAGTGCATTATTTTTGCATAAAATTTAGTCTGTTCTGCAAATATTATTCATGCTCGATTCAAAGTGCATCGAGGGATTTTCAAAAGATTGTTTGCAACTGTATTGTTAAATGGGATTTGATTTTGTTTTTCAAACTTTCGCCAGCCCTTTTCTCGGTCTGTCACACATGTTACATTCGACCTCGCATTCGACCTAATCAAATCGAACTCCAGAATTCACGGAGTAATTATCATTTCAGGATCGTGGGTACCCGGGTACCTTAACGGCATTCTACGTTATACAAACTTCTGAAGGAGCTTCTAAATAAATTCCCGAAGAAACTCAAAAAAAATCTATAAGAGCTCCTGCAAAATTTCTTGAGGGAACTATCAAACAAATTTCCTAAAGACATGTTGGATCTTCTGTAAGGACTTCTAAAGAAACTCCCGATGGATCTTTCTGGAGTTCCCGACTGCTATTCTTGGAGGAACTATAGTATACTAGTGGACCTCCTAATATATTTCCTAGGAATTGCTAGGCGGGTCCCTGACAAAGCTCCAGCAGGAATTGACGATAGAATTCCTGGAGGAATTGCCGGTGGAACACTTGCAGGATTCTTTATGAAGCCCCAAGATAAATTCCCAATGGAACTCTTGCAGCGTATTTCTTGGAGAAATCTCCGATAGAACACTTGAAAGAATTCCCGAAGAAACTCCTGGGGCATTACAAGCAAATTCTGGAGTAATTGAAGAACTGTTGGAGATATTCATGAACAAACTCCTTGAAGAATTCCTGAAGGAATTAATGGGGGAATCCCGGATGGAACTACCAATACTCCTGGAGTAATTTCCAATGGAATCCCCGAAGGAATTATAGATGAAACTTCTGGAGGAATTCATTATGAAACTCTGGGAAAAAATCACAATGAATATTTTGCAGGAATTTCCATAGGATTTCCTAGTGTAATTCTCCACTAAACTTCTGGAGAATTTAACGATGAAAACCATGGGGGAATTTTTAAGAACCCTTTGAATTCATAATTAATAATTAATTAAAGAATAAATTAACAATTATTGTTAAAAGAACTACGGGATACATTCCCGGAAAACCTTTAAAAAATCCTGAAAGATCTCAAAGAAAAACTTGTGCGGCAACCTATAATGAAATTCCCATAAGAAGTATTGGAAAAATTCCTAAAAAAAAACTTCTGATGCTAAACCAGGAGAATATCCTTGAGTTCCGGGAATGTCTGCAACGAGGTCTGCAATAAACTCATTGATCACGGTTCTCCCAACCTTGCTCCTAACTCTTGTTTTGCGAAGCGTCTTCCGGAGGAATGTAATTTCTGGAGAAATCATTAAATTCAAAACGGGGAATTCCTACTAAAGGAATCTCAGAAGGGTTTCCCGTTATGAAAAGCCCATGAAATGTTTCTGCCGGAAGAATTCCAGAAAGAGTTCCTTCCTACAATCACTGCCACTTGACACAAAAAATTTCACGAATAACCACACAAACGGTGATCGATTTCCGGATGAAATTTCACTGTTTCCGCACATAATCCATGTTTTTATTAAGCACACCAGCAGCCGCTGCGAATTCCGACAGTAAATTCCAAATTCCTGCAATGATTTATGCAGTCCGGCTGGAGAAAATCTGATTCCAATATTGATTTCGATGCGATTCTTTATCCGCAATTGAATTCCATCACCAATGTAAACAAACGCACAACGCAACGCAGCATTGTGGGCAGTGTTTGCGTCAATGCATCCGTCTGCGTTTTTAATACATTGACGGATCCGTTAACGCTATGAAGTTGAAGCCGAAGTCGACGCAGCATTGTGGCTCCCACCTAGGCTCCCACCATAGACTAATTTCAAGACCTCGATGTACCAAAGAAAACGATCAAATTTTCGGTGACCAGTCCGGTACCCAATAAATATTCATATCCGTGTATTTTTTTCCGTGTAAATTGCCTTTTGTTGAAATTTTATTTAGCGTGTTACACGGTTACACTGATCTGACAGCTCTGACAGTAAGGGACTAAACATAAATTACGTAAAGTGAGTACCGAGGATTGTTCACAATCTGCGAACTTGAGTGCGGAAATGCGACCATGACGCCGCTGCTCCCACTTAAAAGGGTATATCAAGCATAATTTTTCAAATCGACGTGTCTAACTTTTTCACTGATCTGAGTAAATTCATGGTCAATGTTGACGACCATTTCACTAAAATAGTTTTTTTTATAAAAAGACTTTTCATAAGTTTTTTCGTGCTTAACATCACCAGGGATATAGCACGCACTAGGTAAGAAACAAAACCTACTCATTCCATATCATTTTCACAATGAATATTGACAAAAATACACATACACCGGGTTGGTTAGAGATACGTCATGCCAGATACGTCGCTTTTTTATGGTGCCAGTTTGGTGTATCTGTTACTTTTGATTTTGGCTAGATACGTCGTTTGGTTTTCTCATATATCAAAACGGTGTATCTAACAGTAAAGTTGTAAACATCAAAATAGTTAGATACGTCGTTTCGAATAATATGCTTAGTTAAACAAATTAAGCAATAAATCATCAAACAGTGATGTGGATTCTTCAATTTGCTTTATGAATCATGCATGCAGCAGTTAACCCGGATTTGTTCACATTCTCGAGTTACGTCGGATTGAAAAGTTATGCTTGATATCACAACCCACCAGGAAAAATGTGAGACGTGAGACATCTGTGAGGCACTGTTAGGTATGCTGCTGCTCGAACAGCATGCAGCATATGGTTTTCTTCTTTTTTTGGTTTTGTTTATGTTGAAAGTTATGCAAGCGAATTGCAAAAAAAAAAATAAAAACAACAACCGTCGCGAGTAGGTACAACGTCGTCTGTTTTGAATGATGCCGGAAAAAGAATCGGTTCGCGGGTTCGCAGTGTCCGGGTGGTTTTTATGTGTAGAAGCGCAGGTTGATACCGGTTCCGTACGCGGTCGGATCCGGGAGACAGATTATGGACAATTCGGCGCTGACAGTCCCCCAAGTGTTTTCTTTTTTGCCGGCGTAGGAGATGGCAAAAAACAGTTTGCAAAAAAAAAAACAACCACCGTGAGTACAACCGTACAACGTCGTTTGTTGGATGGTGCCGGTAAAACAATCGGCACATATCGGTTCGCGTGCGCAGTGTTCGCGGATCTCTGGAGGTGAAACAGAAGGAAACGCAGGTGGATTCGGGTTCCGTGGGTGGTCAGATCCGGGGGGGGGGGCGGAAGTGTTCCAAGTGTTGGCTTACGTTTTACGTTTGTTTTGGAAAGGTTAAGGGGCGGTACTGACCTCGCAAGTACTGTAGAAAAAGATAGGCCAAGAAACGGTCAAGAAACGATTTTCTGTCAAAATTTCTTGAGCCGTACTCAGCTGGAACGGAAAACTCGATGAACAATGATGACGCCCAGCACGGAGGAGGTTAGGCGTTCGACAATGTTAGGCATTTGTTAGTTATGTTGCTCATCGAAAATTTTTGGAGAGCATAAATCATAACCCCGAATTTATGCTGAATGTTCGATTTTTTTCGCGCATCATTGACAGTTGAGCAAATGGCAGTGGAAAAACACTTTGTTAGTTGCGGCAGCTTAAAAATCGTGTTCGTCGGTCGAGAAAAAGAAAAAAAAATGCTCGTCTCAAATAGTTAAACCCGAAGGAACCATTTCCGTCGTTGCGTTGTCCAAACCGTCAGTTAATCGTCGCTGCTCCTGGCCACTAAGTCCGTTTCGTTCGCGTCGTACCGCCGCCGGAACCAGTCATCTCCAAAACAGTGACCGATTCCGTTAAGTTTGGCACCATCGTGTCGGTGAGTCATTTTATTTTCAATTTGATTTATTTTTCATTTAATTTCAATTAAATTTTATTGAAATTTTAATTAAATTTAAATTAAATTTTAATTAAATTTTGATTAATTTTTAATAAAATTTTAATAAAATTTTAATAAAATTTTAATTAAATTTTAATAAAATTTTAATAAAATTTTAATTAAATTTTAATTAATTTTTAATAAAATTTTAATTAAATTTTAATTAAATTTTAATTAAATTTTAATTAAATTTTAATTAAATTTTAATTAAATTTTAATTAAATTTTAATTAAATTTTAATTAAATTTTAATTAAATTTTAATTTAATTTTAATTTAATTTCAATTTAATTTTAATTTAATTTTAATTTAATTTTAATTTAATTTTAATTTAATTTTAATTTAATTTTAATTTAATTTTAATTTAATTTTAATTTAATTTTAATTTAATTTTAATTTAATTTTAATTTAATTTTAATTTAATTTTAATTTAATTTTAATTTAATTTTAATTTAATTTTAATTTAATTTTAATTTAATTTTAATTTAATTTTAATTTAATTTTAATTTAATTTTAATTTAATTTTAATTTAATTTTAATTTAATTTTAATTTAATTTTAATTTAATTTTAATTTAATTTTAATTTAATTTTAATTTAATTTTAATTTAATTTTAATTTAATTTTAATTTAATTTTAATTTAATTTTAATTTAATTTTAATTTAATTTTAATTTAATTTTAATTTAATTTTAATTTAATTTTAATTTAATTTTAATTTAATTTTAATTTAATTTTAATTTAATTTTAATTTAATTTTAATTTAATTTTAATTTAATTTTAATTTAATTTTAATTTAATTTTAATTTAATTTTAATTTAATTTTAATTTAATTTTAATTTAATTTTAATTTAATTTTAATTTAATTTTAATTTAATTTTAATTTAATTTTAATTTAATTTTAATTTAATTTTAATTTAATTTTAATTTAATTTTAATTTAATTTTAATTTAATTTTAATTTAATTTTAATTTAATTTTAATTTAATTTTAATTTAATTTTAATTTAATTTTAATTTAATTTTAATTTAATTTTAATTTAATTTTAATTTAATTTTAATTTAATTTTAATTTAATTTTAATTTAATTTTAATTTAATTTTAATTTAATTTTAATTTAATTTTAATTTAATTTTAATTTAATTTTAATTTAATTTTAATTTAATTTTAATTTAATTTTAATTTAATTTTAATTTAATTTTAATTTAATTTTAATTTAATTTTAATTTAATTTTAATTTAATTTTAATTTAATTTTAATTTAATTTTAATTTAATTTTAATTTAATTTTAATTTAATTTTAATTTAATTTTAATTTAATTTTAATTTAATTTTAATTTAATTTTAATTTAATTTTAATTTAATTTTAATTTAATTTTAATTTAATTTTAATTTAATTTTAATTTAATTTTAATTTAATTTTAATTTAATTTTAATTTAATTTTAATTTAATTTTAATTTAATTTTAATTTAATTTTAATTTAATTTTAATTTAATTTTAATTTAATTTTAATTTAATTTTAATTTAATTTTAATTTAATTTTAATTTAATTTTAATTTAATTTTAATTTAATTTTGATTTAATTTTAATTTAATTTTAATTTAATTTTAATTTAATTTTAATTTAATTTTAATTTAATTTTAATTTAATTTTAATTTAATTTTAATTTAATTTTAATTAAATTTTAATTAAATTTTAATTAAATTTTAATTAAATTTTAATTAAATTTTAATTAAATTTTAATTAAATTTTAATTAAATTTTAATTAAATTTTAATTTAATTTTAATTTAATTTTAATTTAATTTTAATTTAATTTTAATTTAATTTTAATTTAATTTAAATTTAATTTTAATTTAATTTTAATTTAATTTTAATTTAATTTTAATTTAATTTTAATTTAATTTTAATTTAATTTTAATTTAATTTTAATTTAATTTTAATTTAATTTTAATTTAATTTTAATTTTAATTTAATTTTAATTTAATTTTAATTTAATTTTAATTTAATTTTAATTTAATTTTAATTTAATTTTAATTTAATTTTAATTTAATTTTAATTTAATTTTAATTTAATTTTAATTTAATTTTAATTTAATTTTAATTTAATTTTAATTTAATTTTAATTTAATTTTAATTTAATTTTAATTCAATTTTAATTTAATTTTAATTTAATTTTAATTTAATTTTAATTTAATTTTAATTTAATTTCAATTTAATTTTAATTTAATTTTAATTTAATTTTAATTTAATTTTAATTTAATTTTAATTTAATTTTAATTTAATTTTAATTTAATTTTAATTTAATTTTAATTTAATTTTAATTTAATTTTAATTTAATTTTAATTTAATTTTAATTTAATTTTAATTTAATTTTAATTTAATTTTAATTTAATTTTAATTTAATTTTAATTTAATTTTAATTTAATTTTAATTTAATTTTAATTTAATTTTAATTTAATTTTAATTTAATTTTAATTTAATTTTAATTTAATTTTAATTTAATTTTAATTTAATTTTAATTTAATTTTAATTTAATTTTAATTTAATTTTAATTTAATTTTAATTTAATTTTAATTTAATTTTAATTTAATTTTAATTTAATTTTAATTTAATTTTAATTTAATTTTAATTTAATTTTAATTTAATTTTAATTTAATTTTAATTTAATTTTAATTTAATTTTAATTTAATTTTAATTTAATTTTAATTTAATTTTAATTTAATTTTAATTTAATTTTAATTTAATTTTAATTTAATTTTAATTTAATTTTAATTTAATTTTAATTTAATTTTAATTTAATTTTAATTTAATTTTAATTTAATTTTAATTTAATTTTAATTTAATTTTAATTTAATTTTAATTTAATTTTAATTTAATTTTAATTTAATTTTAATTTAATTTTAATTTAATTTTAATTTAATTTTAATTTAATTTTAATTTAATTTTAATTTAATTTTAATTTAATTTTAATTTAATTTTAATTTAATTTTAATTTAATTTTAATTTAATTTTAATTTAATTTTAATTTAATTTTAATTTAATTTTAATTTAATTTTAATTTAATTTTAATTTAATTTTAATTTAATTTTAATTTAATTTTAATTTAATTTTAATTTAATTTCAATTTAATTTTAATTTAATTTTAATTTAATTTTAATTTAATTTTAATTTAATTTTAATTTAATTTTAATTTAATTTTAATTTAATTTTAATTTAATTTTAATTTAATTTTAATTTAATTTTAATTTAATTTTAATTTAATTTTAATTTAATTTTAATTTAATTTTAATTTAATTTTAATTTAATTTTAATTTAATTTTAATTTAATTTTAATTTAATTTTAATTTAATTTTAATTTAATTTTAATTTAATTTTAATTTAATTTTAATTTAATTTTAATTTAATTTTAATTTAATTTTAATTTAATTTTAATTTAATTTTAATTTAATTTTCAGTTAGGTTCAAGCTATCGCCGCGACCAGACGTCTGAAATATAAGCTCCGTATCGGTTTTTTTTTCCTCTTCTCGTTTGTACACGCACTCCGGTGTGTGAAACGGTACTTGCGTCAACTGACGACCGGATTCGTTTCTTGCTTCGTAAAGCAAACTGAAACAACCATGGCATCCGTACGATCGCGTGAAAACACGTTCAGGATCGATCTAACGAACTTTTCTAAGCGTCCTACGTTTGAAGAAATCCACAAGTTTGTCCATGAGACACTTGGACTATGTTGTGATCATGTTGTGCGTTTGCAAATGAACCATGCACAAAATTGTGTTCAAATCAAGTGTCGTGATCTGCAAACTGCTCAGGATGTCGTCGAGAAACATCACGAAAAACATGAACTCGAGGTGAACAAGTGTAAGGTGAAGGTGCGTCTCGTCATGGAAGACGGGGGCATCGAGGTCAAGCTACACGACCTGTCCGAAAACATTCGGAACGAAGAAATTGTGGCCTTCTTGAAGCAGTACGGTGAAGTGATTGCGATCAAAGATCAGGTGTGGGGTGACAACTATCCTCTGAAGGGGATACCGACGGGTGTGCGTGTCGTGAAGATGGTTTTACGTCGCCACATCAAATCGTTCGTTACTATTCAGTCGGAACAGACTCTCGTGACCTACCGTAATCAGCCTCACACGTGTCGCCACTGTACGAACCCCTCTCACCCGGGTTCCACATGTGTGGAAAATAAAAAACTGTTGGCGCAAAAATCGGATCTGAACGATCGGCTCAAGGCTGCAGCAAAGTCTACCAGCAACACGCCGGTAAATTTCGCAAGCGTTGTGAACAATAGTGGCTCATCTCTGATGCCCCACTTCGTCGCTCTGAACGGATCGGCTTCCACATCCCCAAGCACCATCAGCGTTGCTAGCGAGACCAATCATGCAGATAGCTCACCGTCTGCCTCCAACCAAACCGGCGGCGGCGCACTTGCTTCCACTTCCACAGTAAGCGGGTGCGAATCTACAGAATTGCCAAAACACGCAGAACAAAGGATCGAAAATACTGAACAGCGAAGCACCGAAGCACCTACTGTAGGCGGCATTGGTGCAAAACAACCAACGTCAGATCAATCCACCCATCAGGTGACAGTAACATCGAATGAATCATCATCAACGGATTCAGTGAGCCTTTTCAAAATCCCATCCAACCCTCCCAAAACACTCAACTTCACAATGGAGATTTCCGACAGTGACAGCTGTGAATCGCAAGATAGTGGCTCGTTCCAAAAAGTCAAGCGTAGGGGACGTCCAAAGAAGCAAAAACTTGACTCTGTTCTACCCTAAATGATTCGTAACCGATCCCAATACTAACCAGTTAACCCCGAGTAGACCGCGGTGTATGTCGGTCCCCCAAAGCTAACCAGTGATATCTGAACAAAAAGTGAAATGAACAATCTACCTAGCAGTTACAATATCGGAAGTTTAAACATGTGTACCATATCCAGTGCGAATAAAATCCAATCGATGTGCTCATTTTTTCGATTGATGGACTATGACATTGTTTTGCTACAAGAAGTTGAGAATGCGCGATTGTCCATTCCAGGGTTTACTGTGATTACAAACGTCGATGATGCTAAAAGAGGAACTGCTATTGCTTTAAAAGCACATATTCCGTTCTGTAATGTCCAACGTAGTCTTGATAGTCGTATTATATGTGTGAAGATTGGGAATAGTGTCACTATATGTAATGTGTATGCTCCCTCCGGTACTCAGAATGCCTCTTTGAGAGAGGAATTCTTCAGACAAATTGTCCCTTTTTATCTCCAGAGTGCTTCTACTGATCTTGTTCTTGGAGGAGATTTCAATTGTATTGTGTCATTGAAAGACTCAACTGGTTCCAGTAATCAAAGCAAATCTCTTAAAAACTTGATTGATTCGTTGAAAATGTGCGATACATGGGAATGTCTCCACAAGAATCAAACTGAGTTTAGCTTTGTTCGTCCAAATTGTGCTTCGCGTATCGACAGAATATATGTTTCCCCGTCTCTTGTCCCGGCTCTACGTACGTCTGAATATTTTGTCACGTCCTTCTCTGATCACAAAGCTTATAAAATAAGGTGCTGCCTGCCGAATCTAGGGAGATCATATGGACGTGGGTTTTGGTCCCTTCGCACTCATGTGATGACTGACGAGAATCTGGAAGAGTTTGAATTGAAGTGGAATCGTTGGTTGAGAGAACGCCGACACTTTGATAGTTGGATGTCGTGGTGGGTGGATTTTGTAAAACCAAAGATTATTAGTTTCTTTAAATGGAAAACAAACATAGCTTTCCGAGAGTTTCATACAGCCAATGAACTATTGTACCGAAGATTGCGTGAAGCATACGATAATCTTTATGGCAATCCACAGGGAATAGTTGAAGTAAATAAAATAAAGAGTAAGATGTTGAACCTACAAAGTAGACATTCAAAAGCTTTTGAAAGGATCAATGAAACATTAGTTGCAGGAGAAAAAGTATCCTCGTTTCAACTGGGTGATCGAGTACGAAAGAAAAACAACAGCGCGATAAAATCAATCAAATATGATAATAACCGACTTGATAACTCTGCTGAAATTGAGAGACATGTCTGTCAGTATTTTCAAACGCTCTATGAAAATGAGAACTTACCTGCAAACACTCAATTTCCATGCAGTAGATCGATTCCTCCTAATTGTCCATCGAATCTTGAAGCAATGGATGAGATAACAACTCAAGAAATTTACTTTGCTATCAAATCTAGTGCGTCTCGCAAATCCCCTGGAATTGATGGCCTTCCAAAGGAGTTTTATATAAAAACATTTGAAATTATCCACCGTCAACTCAACCTCATAATAAATGAAGCACTTCAAGGCAATATACAAAAGAAATTTGTTGACGGCGTCATTGTCCTGTGTAGAAAAAAAGGCAACGATGAAACTATCAAAGGTTTCAGACCAATTTCCTTGCTTAACTTTGATTACAAAATACTTGCACGTATAATCAAGCAAAGAATGGAAAAGATTATGACATCTAACAACATTCTTAACTCTAGCCAAAAGTGTTCAAATTCTAAAAGGAACATTTTTGAGGCCGTTTGTGTTATAAAAGATCGAATTGCAGAGATTAAGTGTAAGAAAAAGACAGGAAGGCTAATTTCTTTTGATCTTGACCATGCTTTTGACCGTGTGAATGTGAAATTTTTGTTAAATGTGATGCGTAACATGTGTTTTCACCCAGGTTTTGTGTCTATCGTTGAGAAAATCATGTCCATGTCCAATTCTCGAATACTGATAAACGGAAATCTCAGTCCTGAAATTCCTATCCAAAGATCTGTCCGACAAGGTGATCCCTTAAGTATGCACCTGTTTGTCCTTTACCTCCATCCCCTCCTCGAAAAGCTCACTTCCATCTGTAATAATGTACTAGAACTCGTTGTGGCTTATGCTGACGACATTTCCATAATTGTGGTGGATGATGCAAAGTTGGATCCCATAAAGAAGGCGTTTGTGGAATTTGGACTATGCTCTGGAGCTGTGCTGAATTTGGCTAAAACATCATCAATACTCATCGGAGTGCAACGGAGAACACAAGCGGTGGAATGGCTCACAAACGAAGAAAGCGTGAAAATCCTGGGAGTCGTCTACTTCAATTCCTTGAAGCGCACAATTGATTTCAACTGGGCCGATGTTATTAGGAAAACGTCCCAGCTAATGTGGCTTTTCCAACAACGGAGTCTAAGTATCCATCAAAAAGTGATACTAGTGAATACGTATGTTACTTCTCGACTGTGGTTTATGGCTTCTGTGCTCAGCATCCCAAACTCTTCAGTTGCAAAAATAACCTCACGAATCGGAAACTTCATTTGGGCACGTTATCCTTGCCGGATACCCATTGAACAATTGGCTCTACCCATTTCTAAAGGGGGCCTAAATCTTCACCTGCCGTCACAGAAATGCAAGGCACTGTTGCTCAACCGTTTTCTACGATGTCTGGAGTACACCCCATTCGCTGCATCTTTCTTGGACCAATTCCAAAATCCTCCAAATGTCAGTGGAATCCCAGCTTTATATCCTTGCTTGAAGCTGATTGCAAGAGAACTACCGTATCTGCCAGAAAACATAACCAGGAATCCATCGTCTCCAGCGGTACTGGATACATTTCGCAACACAATGCAAACTCCAAAAGTTGTTGCAGAAAATCCTAATGTGCAGTGGTCCAGGATTTGGCGAAACGTTCGAAGCAGGGCATTGACATCAGCCGAGAAATCTTCCTACTATCTTATCGTCAACGGAAAAATCCCACACGCTGCTTTGTTTTATCGACAGAACAGGGTAGACACTCCCATGTGCATCCATTGCACAACTGTAGAGGAGGATCTTGAACATAAGTTCTCAACGTGTGTCCGTGTACGTCATCTTTGGAGCAATCTTCGTCCGAAACTGGAAGCAGTCTTGAACAGAAGAGTAAACTACAAAATGTTGTCATTTCCAGAGTTGAAGAATACTGATTCCATTTCAAGAAACAAGGCTCTAAAAATGTTTATTGTATATGTAAACTTCGTTTTAGATGTCAAAAGTAGTTTTACAGTAGAAGCTCTTGACTTTGTTTTAAGTTGTTGTTGTCCTTAGATTAAAATGAACTAAATAAATGTGTTTATAAAAAAAAATTAATTTTAATTTAATTTTAATTTAATTTTAATTTAATTTTAATTTAATTTTAATTTAATTTTAATTTAATTTTAATTTAATTTTAATTTAATTTTAATTTAATTTTAATTTAATTTTAATTTAATTTTAATTTAATTTTAATTTAATTTTAATTTAATTTTAATTTAATTTTAATTTAATTTTAATTTAATTTTAATTTAATTTTAATTTAATTTTAATTTAATTTTAATTTAATTTTAATTTAATTTTAATTTAATTTTAATTTAATTTTAATTTAATTTTAATTTAATTTTAATTTAATTTTAATTTAATTTTAATTTAATTTTAATTTAATTTTAATTTAATTTTAATTTAATTTTAATTTAATTTTAATTTAATTTTAATTTAATTTTAATTTAATTTTAATTTAATTTTAATTTAATTTTAATTTAATTTTAATTTAATTTTAATTTAATTTTAATTTAATTTTAATTTAATTTTAATTTAATTTTAATTTAATTTTAATTTAATTTTAATTTAATTTTAATTTAATTTTAATTTAATTTTAATTTAATTTTGATTTAATTTTAATTTAATTTTAATTTAATTTTAATTTAATTTTAATTTATTTTAATTTAATTTTAATTTAATTTTAATTTTAATTTAATTTTAATTTAATTTTAATTTAATTTTAATTTAATTTTAATTTAATTTTAATTTAATTTTAATTTAGTTTTAATTTAATTTTAATTTAATTTTAATTTAATTTTAATTTAATTTTAATTTAATTTTAATTTAATTTTAATTTAATTTCAATTTAATTTTAATTCAATTTTAATTTAATTTTAATTTATTTAAGTTAAAATTAAAATTAAAATAAATATTAAAATCACAATTACAATTACAATTACAATAACAATTACAATTACAATCAAAATTATAATTAAAATTAAAATTAAAATTAAAACTTAAACTAAAATTAAAATTAAAATTAAAATTAAAATTAAAATTAAAATTAAAATTAAAAATAAAATTAAAATTAAAATTAAAATTAAAATTAAAATTAAAATTAAAATTAAAATTAAAATCAAAATTAAAATTAAAATTAAAATTAAAATTAAAATTAAAATTAAAATTAAAACTAAAATTAAAATTAAAATTAAAATTAAAATTAAAATTAAAATTAAAATTAAAATTAAAATTAAAATTAAAATTAAAATTAAAATTAAAATTAAAATTAAAATTAAAATTAAAATTAAATTAAAATTAAAATTAAAATTAAAATTAAAATTAAAATTAAAATTAAAATTAAAATTAAAATTAAAATTAAAATTAAAATTAAAATTAAAATTAAAATTAAAATTAAAATTAAAATTAAAATTAAAATTAAAATTAAAATTAAAATTAAAATTAAAATTAAAATTAAAATTAAAATTAAAATTAAAATTAAAATTAAAATTAAAATTAAAATTAAAATTAAAATCAAAATTAAAATTACAATTAAAATTAAAATTAAAATTAAAATTAAAATTAAAATTAAAATTAAAATTAAAATTAAAATTAAAATTAAAATTAAAATTAAAATTAAAATTAAAATTAAAATTAAAATTAAAATTAAAATTAAAATTAAAATTAAAATTAAAATTAAAATTAAAATTAAAATTAAAATTAAAATTAAAATTAAAATTAAAATTAAAATTAAAATTAAAATTAAAATTAAAATTAAAATTAAAATTAAAATTAAAATTAAAATTAAAATTAAAATTAAAATTAAAATTAAAATTAAAATTAAAATTAAAATTAAAATTAAAATTAAAATTAAAATTAAAATTAAAATTAAAATTAAAATTAAAATTAAAATTAAAATTTAAATTTAAATTTAAATTTAAATTAAAATTAAAATTAAAATTAAAATTAAAATTAAAATTAAAATTAAAATTTAAATTTAAATTTAAATTTAAATTTAAATTTAAATTTAAATTTAAATTTAAATTTAAATTTAAATTTAAATTTAAATTTAAATTTAAATTTAAATTTAAATTTAAATTTAAATTTAAATTTAAATTTAAATTTAAATTTAAATTTAAATTTAAATTTAAATTTAAATTTAAATTTAAATTTAAATTTAAATTTAAATTTAAATTTAAATTTAAATTTAAATTTAAATTTAAATTTAAATTTAAATTTAAATTTAAATTTAAATTTAAATTTAAATTTAAATTTAAATTTAAATTTAAATTTAAATTTAAATTAAAATTAAAATTAAAATTAAAATTAAAATTAAAATTAAAATTAAAATTAAAATTAAAATTAAAATTAAAATTAAAATTAAAATTAAAATTAAAATTAAAATTAAAATTAAAATTAAAATTAAAATTAAAATTAAAATTAAAATTAAAATTAAAATTAAAATTAAAATTAAAATTAAAATTAAAATTAAAATTAAAATTAAAATTAAAATTAAAATTAAAATTAAAATTAAAATTAAAATTAAAATTAAAATTAAAATTAAAATTAAAATTAAAATTAAAATTAAAATTAAAATTAAAATTAAAATTAAAATTAAAATTAAAATTAAAATTAAAATTAAAATTAAAATTAAAATTAAAATTAAAATTAAAATTAAAATTAAAATTAAAATTAAAATTAAAATTAAAATTAAAATTAAAATTAAAATTAAAATTAAAATTAAAATTAAAATTAAAATTAAAATTAAAATTAAAATTAAAATTAAAATTAAAATTAAAATTAAAATTAAAATTAAAATTAAAATTAAAATTAAAATTAAAATTAAAATTAAAATTAAAATTAAAATTAAAATTAAAATTAAAATTAAAATTAAAATTAAAATTAAAATTAAAATTAAAATTAAAATTAAAATTAAAATTAAAATTAAAATTAAAATTAAAATTAAAATTAAAATTAAAATTAAAATTAAAATTAAAATTAAAATTAAAATTAAAATTAAAATTAAAATTAAAATTAAAATTAAAATTAAAATTAAAATTAAAATTAAAATTAAAATTAAAATTAAAATTAAAATTAAAATTAAAATTAAAATTAAAATTAAAATTAAAATTAAAATTAAAATTAAAATTAAAATTAAAATTAAAATTAAAATTAAAATTAAAATTAAAATTAAAATTAAAATTAAAATTAAAATTAAAATTAAAATTAAAATTAAAATTAAAATTAAAATTAAAATTAAAATTAAAATTAAAATTAAAATTAAAATTAAAATTAAAATTAAAATTAAAATTAAAATTAAAATTAAAATTAAAATTAAAATTAAAATTAAAATTAAAATTAAAATTAAAATTAAAATTAAAATTAAAATTAAAATTAAAATTAAAATTAAAATTAAAATTAAAATTAAAATTAAAATTAAAATTAAAATTAAAATTAAAATTAAAATTAAAATTAAAATTAAAATTAAAATTAAAATTAAAATTAAAATTAAAATTAAAATTAAAATTAAAATTAAAATTAAAATTAAAATTAAAATTAAAATTAAAATTAAAATTAAAATTAAAATTAAAATTAAAATTAAAATTAAAATTAAAATTAAAATTAAAATTAAAATTAAAATTAAAATTAAAATTAAAATTAAAATTAAAATTAAAATTAAAATTAAAATTAAAATTAAAATTAAAATTAAAATTAAAATTAAAATTAAAATTAAAATTAAAATTAAAATTAAAATTAAAATTAAAATTAAAATTAAAATTAAAATTAAAATTAAAATTAAAATTAAAATTAAAATTAAAATTAAAATTAAAATTAAAATTAAAATTAAAATTAAAATTAAAATTAAAATTAAAATTAAAATTAAAATTAAAATTAAAATTAAAATTAAAATTAAAATTAAAATTAAAATTAAAATTAAAATTAAAATTAAAATTAAAATTAAAATTAAAATTAAAATTAAAATTAAAATTAAAATTAAAATTAAAATTAAAATTAAAATTAAAATTAAAATTAAAATTAAAATTAAAATTAAAATTAAAATTAAAATTAAAATTAAAATTAAAATTAAAATTAAAATTAAAATTAAAATTAAAATTAAAATTAAAATTAAAATTAAAATTAAAATTAAAATTAAAATTAAAATTAAAATTAAAATTAAAATTAAAATTAAAATTAAAATTAAAATTAAAATTAAAATTAAAATTAAAATTAAAATTAAAATTAAAATTAAAATTAAAATTAAAATTAAAATTAAAATTAAAATTAAAATTAAAATTAAAATTAAAATTAAAATTAAAATTAAAATTAAAATTAAAATTAAAATTAAAATTAAAATTAAAATTAAAATTAAAATTAAAATTAAAATTAAAATTAAAATTAAAATTAAAATTAAAATTAAAATTAAAATTAAAATTAAAATTAAAATTAAAATTAAAATTAAAATTAAAATTAAAATTAAAATTAAAATTAAAATTAAAATTAAAATTAAAATTAAAATTAAAATTAAAATTAAAATTAAAATTAAAATTAAAATTAAAATTAAAATTAAAATTAAAATTAAAATTAAAATTAAAATTAAAATTAAAATTAAAATTAAAATTAAAATTAAAATTAAAATTAAAATTAAAATTAAAATTAAAATTAAAATTAAAATTAAAATTAAAATTAAAATTAAAATTAAAATTAAAATTAAAATTAAAATTAAAATTAAAATTAAAATTAAAATTAAAATTAAAATTAAAATTAAAATTAAAATTAAAATTAAAATTAAAATTAAAATTAAAATTAAAATTAAAATTAAAATTAAAATTAAAATTAAAATTAAAATTAAAATTAAAATTAAAATTAAAATTAAAATTAAAATTAAAATTAAAATTAAAATTAAAATTAAAATTAAAATTAAAATTAAAATTAAAATTAAAATTAAAATTAAAATTAAAATTAAAATTAAAATTAAAATTAAAATTAAAATTAAAATTAAAATTAAAATTAAAATTAAAATTAAAATTAAAATTAAAATTAAAATTAAAATTAAAATTAAAATTAAAATTAAAATTAAAATTAAAATTAAAATTAAAATTAAAATTAAAATTAAAATTAAAATTAAAATTAAAATTAAAATTAAAATTAAAATTAAAATTAAAATTAAAATTAAAATTAAAATTAAAATTAAAATTAAAATTAAAATTAAAATTAAAATTAAAATTAAAATTAAAATTAAAATTAAAATTAAAATTAAAATTAAAATTAAAATTAAAATTAAAATTAAAATTAAAATTAAAATTAAAATTAAAATTAAAATTAAAATTAAAATTAAAATTAAAATTAAAATTAAAATTAAAATTAAAATTAAAATTAAAATTAAAATTAAAATTAAAATTAAAATTAAAATTAAAATTAAAATTAAAATTAAAATTAAAATTAAAATTAAAATTAAAATTAAAATTAAAATTAAAATTAAAATTAAAATTAAAATTAAAATTAAAATTAAAATTAAAATTAAAATTAAAATTAAAATTAAAATTAAAATTAAAATTAAAATTAAAATTAAAATTAAAATTAAAATTAAAATTAAAATTAAAATTAAAATTAAAATTAAAATTAAAATTAAAATTAAAATTAAAATTAAAATTAAAATTAAAATTAAAATTAAAATTAAAATTAAAATTAAAATTAAAATTAAAATTAAAATTAAAATTAAAATTAAAATTAAAATTAAAATTAAAATTAAAATTAAAATTAAAATTAAAATTAAAATTAAAATTAAAATTAAAATTAAAATTAAAATTAAAATTAAAATTAAAATTAAAATTAAAATTAAAATTAAAATTAAAATTAAAATTAAAATTAAAATTAAAATTAAAATTAAAATTAAAATTAAAATTAAAATTAAAATTAAAATTAAAATTAAAATTAAAATTAAAATTAAAATTAAAATTAAAATTAAAATTAAAATTAAAATTAAAATTAAAATTAAAATTAAAATTAAAATTAAAATTAAAATTAAAATTAAAATTAAAATTAAAATTAAAATTAAAATTAAAATTAAAATTAAAATTAAAATTAAAATTAAAATTAAAATTAAAATTAAAATTAAAATTAAAATTAAAATTAAAATTAAAATTAAAATTAAAATTAAAATTAAAATTAAAATTAAAATTAAAATTAAAATTAAAATTAAAATTAAAATTAAAATTAAAATTAAAATTAAAATTAAAATTAAAATTAAAATTAAAATTAAAATTAAAATTAAAATTAAAATTAAAATTAAAATTAAAATTAAAATTAAAATTAAAATTAAAATTAAAATTAAAATTAAAATTAAAATTAAAATTAAAATTAAAATTAAAATTAAAATTAAAATTAAAATTAAAATTAAAATTAAAATTAAAATTAAAATTAAAATTAAAATTAAAATTAAAATTAAAATTAAAATTAAAATTAAAATTAAAATTAAAATTAAAATTAAAATTAAAATTAAAATTAAAATTAAAATTAAAATTAAAATTAAAATTAAAATTAAAATTAAAATTAAAATTAAAATTAAAATTAAAATTAAAATTAAAATTAAAATTAAAATTAAAATTAAAATTAAAATTAAAATTAAAATTAAAATTAAAATTAAAATTAAAATTAAAATTAAAATTAAAATTAAAATTAAAATTAAAATTAAAATTAAAATTAAAATTAAAATTAAAATTAAAATTAAAATTAAAATTAAAATTAAAATTAAAATTAAAATTAAAATTAAAATTAAAATTAAAATTAAAATTAAAATTAAAATTAAAATTAAAATTAAAATTAAAATTAAAATTAAAATTAAAATTAAAATTAAAATTAAAATTAAAATTAAAATTAAAATTAAAATTAAAATTAAAATTAAAATTAAAATTAAAATTAAAATTAAAATTAAAATTAAAATTAAAATTAAAATTAAAATTAAAATTAAAATTAAAATTAAAATTAAAATTAAAATTAAAATTAAAATTAAAATTAAAATTAAAATTAAAATTAAAATTAAAATTAAAATTAAAATTAAAATTAAAATTAAAATTAAAATTAAAATTAAAATTAAAATTAAAATTAAAATTAAAATTAAAATTAAAATTAAAATTAAAATTAAAATTAAAATTAAAATTAAAATTAAAATTAAAATTAAAATTAAAATTAAAATTAAAATTAAAATTAAAATTAAAATTAAAATTAAAATTAAAATTAAAATTAAAATTAAAATTAAAATTAAAATTAAAATTAAAATTAAAATTAAAATTAAAATTAAAATTAAAATTAAAATTAAAATTAAAATTAAAATTAAAATTAAAATTAAAATTAAAATTAAAATTAAAATTAAAATTAAAATTAAAATTAAAATTAAAATTAAAATTAAAATTAAAATTAAAATTAAAATTAAAATTAAAATTAAAATTAAAATTAAAATTAAAATTAAAATTAAAATTAAAATTAAAATTAAAATTAAAATTAAAATTAAAATTAAAATTAAAATTAAAATTAAAATTAAAATTAAAATTAAAATTAAAATTAAAATTAAAATTAAAATTAAAATTAAAATTAAAATTAAAATTAAAATTAAAATTAAAATTAAAATTAAAATTAAAATTAAAATTAAAATTAAAATTAAAATTAAAATTAAAATTAAAATTAAAATTAAAATTAAAATTAAAATTAAAATTAAAATTAAAATTAAAATTAAAATTAAAATTAAAATTAAAATTAAAATTAAAATTAAAATTAAAATTAAAATTAAAATTAAAATTAAAATTAAAATTAAAATTAAAATTAAAATTAAAATTAAAATTAAAATTAAAATTAAAATTAAAATTAAAATTAAAATTAAAATTAAAATTAAAATTAAAATTAAAATTAAAATTAAAATTAAAATTAAAATTAAAATTAAAATTAAAATTAAAATTAAAATTAAAATTAAAATTAAAATTAAAATTAAAATTAAAATTAAAATTAAAATTAAAATTAAAATTAAAATTAAAATTAAAATTAAAATTTAAACAGGCTCCGATTTTTTTTATTAAATATGTTTCGTCCAGCTTTCATTCGAGGCAGAAGTGCGGTTGTAGTAGTGAACGCCGATAAAAGTTCACTACTACAATCACACTTCTTGCTCGGATGACAGCTGGAATGAAAACAAGCAGCATAAAATCTATGCCTAACATTCGTCTAACAGCCCATACTAAAACATGTCTAACGTTAGTCTAATGTTAGACTAACAAACATGTTTCGAATTTGCAACATGTCTAACAAAAGTGTGTCATATCTGTCTAATTTTAGACTAACATTAGGCAAAAGTGAGACAAAAAGTTAGCCTAACATGCTGGCCAGTTAGTCTCACATTAGGCTAATGTTAGGCTAACCCTCCGTACTGGGAATAGTGAGTTTTTCCATATGGGAAATGTGTCAAACTACTGTCACGCACACGCAAACGTTTGCACTGTGTGGGGCACTTCATTCCCGGTGGATGGACCACCCTAAATAAAAAGATGTGAACCGTTCGAATGCCCTCCTAAAAATTTTCTCACGACTTCAACGTCCGCGAGTCCAAGCTTCGTCAAAACGAGCTTTTTTAACGCTTCGTGTCGTGCACGTGCGTGTGTTTGTGCATTTGCATTTTTTGAAACCGAAAATTTTCTCGTCTGCCGCCGCCGAAGCAAAGCGAAAGCTTCTCAGCAGCACTTCGTTCACACATTTTCGACAAGTTGGTTGACTAGAATCCAAGATGGCGATGTATGTTGTGATCCGAGTTTCGCGAGCACGTCAGTGAGCGAATTTTTGCTGCGGAAAATCCCACCGGAAGTGTGAAAAGCGTACGAAAATTGTGTTTCATTGTGGAAAACAGTGCGGAAGTGTATTTGGCAGCGAGTTGGAAGGTTGTGGGTCGATACGAAAGCGTTTGCCTGCTTAGTTTTTCCAAATTTCTGCTTCCTCTCGGGTGAGTGAGAAAGAAGAAAAAATCGCTAACAAGAGCTGAGCCGCTGCTACGGTCGATCGTCGGATTGTGTGCGGAGTTCGTTCCGAGCCGAGCTCCGTTGTTAGCACAGGGAAGACCGCGAAGAAGAAGATTCCGTTTGTGTGTCTGCTGGCTAGCTCTGGCGTTCCGCTAGGATTTTGAACCGCGTTTGGTTGAGCGCGGAGCGGCCGGAAGAATATTTCTGGAAGGGTGAAATCTATTTTCCCCAAAGGGTGTTCTGATCTGCCGGTAGAAGTGAGAAATAAGTGCGTTTCCAGGTATTCGAAGCGTTGAGGAGCGTGTGAAAAAGAAGAAGAAAATTTGGCCTCGGAATAAGATTTTTCTTTACGGTGATATTTTTCCTCTCGCGGAAAGTGCTTTGAACCGGATTATTGATATTTTCTGCCCACAACACAAGAGAGAAATAGACGTCACCGTTGTTCAAACTCGGATGTGCAGCCGGAATTGACGAGCATTGGTCTTGAAACTTTTCAACTTCAGGTGAGTACTACGGCGGTTTATTTCTTAAATTTCAGCACGAAATCAATTTTGCCGCAGGGAGTCCCATTTTTTTGCGTTGGTTGCCAAAGCTTCATCATTGTGGAGAAGATTCCTTCGTTTTCTTTTTTCTGTTGTTTCTGGTGGCTTTTCGCGCAGCGGTTCCTCTTGATGATGGAATATTGTTCTTATTATTTTTCTTTCCATTGAGGAGCCATCAGCACTACCACTATTCCACCACTACCACTAGTGTGATGTCGTGACTGGTGTGGCGGACGGACGGATTGTGTTTCCATTTCAGCGACTATCACTGCACGCTGTGTGTAGAACTTTAGGGTAGATGCGTCGGATTCATCGTGGCCTTGGGTATGTCTGTTGGAAGTCTGTCACATCTGACAAAACGGGGCTTACTGTTCTAATCTCGTATATCCGTAATAATTAGCGAAAAAGCCGTAACCAACAAAATGTACACAATTTGAGTAATTGCAGGAGTGAAAAGAAGCTAGATTTGTCTTCTAAATGCTCACAAAGTTTCCTTGATATCACTTTTCTAACTATTGAAAATCACTGATTGAGTGAAAGGCGTAATCCCATTCTATTCCAAACGAACAAAAACAAGAATTACGCCTTCTACTCCTTTGTTTTTGTTCGATCCTAGCAATCGCAGCAATCATTGACTGCGGTGCATAAGAAAATTATTTCATTCAAAGTGTAACTGTCAACCAGAATAAACGTATTGTTAGCACTACATTTTTGAAAGTTTTATTTCTGGAAGTTCCGGAAGTATCTGGAAGAAACACTTCAGCTGGCGACGAGGAAAGTTCTGGATTTTCAAGAGCTCCAGAATTGAACCCGGAAGAAGGATGGCAACGAACGAAGAACTCCAAGCAGCGATTCTGCAGATGACCCGGCTACTCCAGCGGTTGGCCGTTCCTCAAGCAACCAACCCCGAGCAGGTACTGGAGTCACTGTCGACGAACATCAGCGAGTTCAGTTTCGATCCGGAAAACGGCACCACTTGGTTTGCCCGTTACGCGGATCTGTTCGAGAGCGACGCGCGAAGTCTGGACGATGCAGCCAAAGTTCGGCTTCTGCTCCGGAAGTTGGACACGGCCTCCCACAGTCGCTACGTCAACTATATCCTTCCGAAGCTACCGAGGGACGTTTCGTTCGCCGACACCGTCAAGACGCTGACGAAAATCTTCGGTAAGCAAACCTCCGTCTTCAACAAGCGATACCAGTGTTTGCAGCTGGTTAAATCCGAGACGGACGACATCATCAGCTATGGTGGTAAAGTCAACAGGGCGTGTGAAGAGTTCGAGTTTCAAGACTTGAAGATCGACCAATTCAAGTGCTTGATTTTCGTGTGCGGACTCAAGGCACCACGCTACGCGGACATCCGAGCAAGGCTACTTTCCCGCATCGAAGGTGAAACGCCAGAAGCGCCAGTGACGATCCAGACTCTGATCGATGAGTTCCAGCGGCTCGTCAACCTCAAGTCGGACACCACGATGATCGAACATCCATCAAGTTCGAAGCAATCGGTCCACAGCGTTTCGGAGAAGAAGCCTGGAAATCGTCCACCGAGAACGGAAAGCAAGTCAAGCCCTCGTACTCCCTGCTGGCAGTGTGGTCAAATGCACTACGTGCGTGACTGCTCATTCTCGGACCACCTGTGCAAGGTATGTAATCGCGTCGGCCACAAGGAAGGCTACTGTGGCTGCGTGAAAAAGTCTTCAAGCGACTCTTCAACTCCACCCCGTGAGAAGAAGCAGTACCAGAAGAAGAAGAAGCCCGGTTCCAGATCAAATCTTTGCCCAACTCAACGGCAGTGTGGTGTTCAGCGTCATCGACCTCTCCGACGCGTATCTCCAGGTGGAAGTCGACGAAGAATCGAAGAAACTTCTCACCATCAATACGCACCGAGGTCTGTTCCAGTTCAACCGCCTAGCTCCTGGTGTGAAGTCAGCACCTGGAGCGTTTCAACGACTGGTCGACGGCATGATCGCTGACATCCCTGGTGTTCGAACGTTTCTCGATGATGCCATCATATTCGGACCAACTTGGGAAGCACACAAGGCGTCTCTGGACATGCTACTGCAACGTCTGGAGGAATATGGATTCCACGTCAAGCTGGAGAAATGCCGGTTTTTCCAAACCGAACTAGGCTACTTGGGGCACATCGTGGACTGCAACGGCATTCGCCCGGATCCGGAGAAGCTCCAAGCCATCGCCTCCATTCCGGCACCAACCAACGTTTCCGAACTGCGATCATTCTTGGGAGCCGTTAACTTCTACGGCCGATTTGTTCGCAACATGCATGAGATTCGTCATCCTCTCGACAAGCTACTCAAGAAGGATGCGAAGTGGCAGTGGAATTCCGATTGCCAACGGTCTTTCGAGCGATTCAAGCAGATTTTGCAGTCCGATATGTTGCTGACGCATTATGATCCGAAGTTACCAATCATCGTAGCAGCGGACGCTTCAAGCACGGGCATCGGCGCAGTAATCTTCCACGAATTCCCCAACGGACATCTGAAGGCAATCCAGCACGCATCAAGATCCCTCACTCCGGCGGAACAAGGTTACGGGCAGCCGGAAAAAGAAGCTCTGGCACTCACCTACGGCGTAACGAAGTTCCACAAGTACCTCCTAGGACGCCGATTCACTCTTCTGACGGACCACAAGCCACTGTTATCCATCTTTGGTTCGAAGAAGGGTATTCCATTGCACACCGCAAATCGCCTTCAACGGTGGGCGTTAATGCTCCTCAACTACGATTTCGACATCCGCCACGTGTCCACCAACGACTTCGGGTGCGCCGACATGCTGTCCAGGTTGATCGACCGTTCCAAGCAACCCGAGGAGGACTACGTCGTAGCAGCGATTTCCCTGGAAGAAGATATGGTAAGCATTATCCACGACACTATCGACCAGGTACCAGTCTCTTTCAAAGCCATTCAGGAAGAGACGAAGGCAAATGAAGCTCTACAAACGGTGTTGAAGTTCATCCGTGACGGTTGGCCAAACGATGCACGGTCAATCACAAACCCCGATGTTCGTCCGTACTTCAACAGGCGGGAATCCCTCACCCACGTCGACGGGTGTATATTGTTCCACGACAGGGTTGTCGTTCCAAACAAATTCCGAAGGCAAGTTCTGAAGCAATTTCATCGTGGACATCCCGGCATGGTACGCATGAAGTCGATTGCCCGCAGTTTCGTCTACTGGCCGGGGATCGACAACGACATCGAGGATTACGTTCGGCGGTGCACTCCATGCTGCACTGCGGGAAAGGCACCAATCAAAACAACGCTTGAATCATGGCCCATTCCAGACAAGCCGTGGTCCCGCATCCATGTGGATTACGCCGGACCTGTGGACGGTGTATTTTTCCTGGTGGTGGTGGACCCGTACACCAAATGGCCTGAAGTGTACGCAACGAAAACTACCACGACGAAGACAACAACGAAGCTACTCTCTCAATCGTTCGCAACGTTCGGAGTACCGGAAACCATAGTATCCGACAATGGTACTCAGTTCACCAGTCACGAATTCAAGACGTTCTGCGAACAGCATGGCATCCGCCACGTCCGCACTGCACCATTCCATCCACAATCCAATGGGCTAGCAGAAAGGTTCGTGGACACGCTGAAGCGGACTCTTCGGAAAATTCGATCGGGAGGAAACACACTGGAGGAAGCGCTGCAGACATTTTTGCAAGTTTACCGGTCAACTCCAACGGCCGACCTCGGTGAAAAGTCTCCTGCAGAGGTGATGTTCGGACGACCGATCCGTACAGTTTCGACGTTGTTACTACCGCCCAAGCATTCCGCACCAGAACTACAACCGAAGGCCAGGAAGCAGAACGAGCGTTTCAACAAGAAGCACGGAGCAGTTTCGAGGAAGTTTGCTCCCGGCGATCTCGTATATGCTCAAGTCCATCAAGCGAATTCCTGGCAGTGGCAAGCCGCCACGGTCATCGAGCGTATCGGCAGTGTAACGTACAACGTTTTCCTGGAGGATCGTCAGAGGCTCATCCGCTCGCACACAAACCAGCTCAAGCACCGTGCGGTTGACTCTGCTCCAGATCCTGTTCCGAGTCAAAATTCAAGCCCACTATCGATATTCTTCGACGGCTTTGGATTAGATGTGGCGTCTCAAGCAGTTCCGAATCCGGCACCCGCCGAACTGGATCAGCGCAACCTGGAAATAGGAACAGACGAGTCAGAATATTTTTCAGAAGATGACGATGAAGAACCGCCTCAACCAGATCCAGTACCAATCCCGGTTCCGGCAAGGGAGCGGCGGCAGACCCGTTTACCAGCAAGATTCGAGCCCTACTGGATGACTTAAGGGGGGAGATGTTCGATCCTAGCAATCGCAGCAATCATTGACTGCGGTGCATAAGAAAATTATTTCATTCGAAGTGTAACTGTCAACCAGAATAAACGTATTGTAGTTAGCACTACATTTTTGAAAGTTTTATTTCTGGAAGTTCCGGAAGTATCTGGAAGAAACACTTCAGTTTTGTTTGGTGCTTTGTTTACGAAAGTGAAAGGCGAAACTGAAATCAACACGTAAACACGGCGATAGTAGAAGGCGAAACTGAAATCAAAACGTAAACACGGCGAAAGCAAATGGCGAAATTCTGTCAAAATCATAAACAAGGCGAATAGTAAAAGGCGATTCTGAAAATAATATCGATTCGAGGCGCATAGTATTGGGCGAAATTAGCATTCTCAGGTATCAATTCAGGCGTAATCAAATAAATGCAATTTTTAGTGCAAAAAATAACAAATTCGTGCAGTGTTCTTATGTCGTTTTCGTTTTTGCGGTGGAGCTACACCGGTGTAGCACTTTTGCACCGAAAATGTTCGTTTTTGATTTTCGTGCTACACCGGTGCAGCACTTTTTCTGCACCGCGCATGATAGTGTAGCACTCAAAAAATCGGGAGTGTAGCTGGTGCACACCGTGTCCACCAATCAGCGTTTGCAAAGTTGTCAATATTTTGGTGTTTATACACGTACACCAATGCAACTGCACCGAAAATGTTCGTTTATTCTGCAAAAAGTGTAGCACGAAGCGGTGTAGCACCGCCGCAAAAACGAAAACGACATTAGAAAAATAAGAAACTATGTCAGAACTGTATCAATAAACTTTATTTAGATTGAATTATTCTGTATTACTTCTAAATAGGAATTAAAATTTGATCGGCAAAATTCGGTTGTTGTTTTCGCATTGTTATTGCTTTGTTAGTTACGCCCTATTCGCGAATTACTCCCGATATGAATCAATGAATGAATCCCGGGGAAACTGCTGGTAATAAGTCTAGGGGAGTTCCAGGGACAGTTTCCGACTGGAGCAATTCCTTCAAAATAAAACAAGAAAATTAAACTCGAAGAGGGAAATTTTGTTACCAGACTAGCGGTGAACAAGCAATGATTCTAATGTCTGTATTGAGTAAGTATTTAGTAGTAGGTATAATCATTGACGGTATAACGAACAGACACCACTTGTGTACGACACCCGTTCTGTCGATCGGGAGTCGAGTCAGTCTATGTTCAGACGCGGCGTCTATCGGCCACCGGGGCGCGACTCGTGAGAGTGAAATCGTATTGGTCGATACAAGATGGCGAACAGGATGAAAATTGGTGCGTGGTAAAGAAAAAAATCAAATGTGCTTTAGAAAAGATTTGTGCAAAAAGAAATAAAATAAAAAAGCGTTATAATTTACGTGAGTGAATGGTAGAATGTGATGAAATTATTGCGTGAGCGGGATGATCAAGAAAATTTTGAAAAATGGCGGATAGTTCGTGGCGTCAGCATGGATGAAATAGTGGTCGGAAGAGCGTGGTTCGAGAGATGTGTATGTGCGGGGAGATGAAGTGATAGAAAAGCAAAACGAAAGCCGAACAGCAAACGAAGAGGGTTAGCAGTTGAAAGTGATGGTGAAGAAAAGCGAGCTTTTTTTGGGAAGAGAAACTCAGACCAACGGGTGACATGTTTGTATTGGTGAGGTATTTTTGGAAAGTGCTATCAGCCATAAAAAAAAAGCTCCGAAGATTTTTTAATACATGAACAGCGGCGTTATGATTGTAGTGGTACTGATATTGCCGAAAAGCTGGTGAAACGGTAAAACCACATGTTTTGTGCACGGGGTGAAGAATGGAGCATCAAATGTTTTGGCATGCAGGTATTTCTCATGGGACATACAATGGTTTGTTTGTGCATATGAAAACCGTGGGCTGAGAGCTGCGTGCTGAAAAGTATATGTGAATGAAAAGGTTAAGATGTGTGCGCTTCGTGCTGGAATGTTTGTCGGTGGGTGATGATTGAAACGAGTCAGCTACGTGCCGTGCTAATGTATTGTGTGCTGGGCTGTGGAATTTATCGAAGGGGCGATCGAGAAGGAGTTTTCTGCTGTGTATGATGGATATTGTGAAATGGTTTATCAAGACATTGCTAGAGGTATGCATGTATATGTAAGAATGTAGAAGCCTCGGAGATTAGAGAATGTAATTCTCTACAGTATGTACAAATGGAACTGCTGAACAAAGGTAAGAATTTTCCAATTATAGTAAACAAATTCCTGGAGTTGAGTGTAGGTTTATATTTATCGATTCATATTGGGATATATATTTGGGGGAATCATATGCTAGTATGCGGTTGTTGCTGGTCGCCACAGATTTATTGCCATAGGGATGAATGCGGTTTGAATGCTTTTAGAAATAAATTGATTTTTTTTATAAAATGAAAGTGCAAAGAGGTTTTACTTACTTTTTTAACAGATGCCGCAGTTATGCCGGCGTTTAAAATAGGATCAGATCCTCGAAACGACTGGTTGAGATGGAAAAGAGCATTTGGCAGATTTGTCATTGCAAATGCAATTTCCAATGATGAAGAGAAGTTCAACCTACTCTTGGTTCTTGGGGGTATCGAGTTACAAACCTATTTCGATAAAGTGGACAAAGTTCAAGTCGGTGTCATTGGCGACAATGACTCGGAAATGCAGATTACGAAATACGATTCTGCGGTTGTTGCGCTCGATAATTACTTCGCACCTCAATTGAACAAGAGATTCGAAAGGCATCAGTTCAGAGCCATGAAGCAAGACCAGCAAGAAAATTTTGAGGAATTTGTTTTTCGATTGAAAGACCAAGCAGATCGGTGCCTATTTCCAGACGATGATGATATGATCGTAGATCAAGTCATCGAAGGCTGCTGGTCAACCGAACTGAGGAAGAAACTTTTGACGGAAGAGAAGAGCCTAGCTGAAGTTTTGCAGATCGGGAAAACAATGGAAGAAGTCCAGAAACAGTTTCGACAATATGGAAAACCGAACTTCAGCGTGGAGGACAACCCAAATCCAATAATAAATAAGCTGTCAAACTATCGCCAAACGGAAAAAGGAGTACCTGGTGAAAATTCACGGAAATGCTATAACTGTAATAGGCCCGGACATATTGCCAAGGACTTCCAAAGATGCCCGGCTCGAAATGTGACTTGCTTCAATTGTGGTTCAATGGGTCATTTCAGAGCCCGTTGCAGAAAGAGAAAACAAGAAGACACGAAGAGACAAGATGGTTATAAAAGAAAGGTGTACGCGGTTGTGGAAAGTAAACCGGATGAATGGAACAAAACTTTGGATAAGGCAGTATTTTTTGTTGATGAGGGCCCGAACTCCGAAAAACTCTGCTTCAATATTGGAGGTGTATCAACATCGATGGTAGTAGACTCTGGTTCACCCGCAAACATCATCCGAGAGCAGACATATTTGAGACTGAAGGAACAGGGAGCAAAAATCATAAATGAACGCGGCACCGATCAAATCGAATCATACTATGAATCATTTGCTTCAGAAGAGAAAATACTGTTCACAAAGGCGTTCGAAGCAGAAATAAGCATTCCAGGAGAGGAGAATGGCTGCTGGACACACATCCTGGTGGCACCTAAAGGACAGACGGATCTTCTTAGCAAATCGACAGCTTTCGCTTTAGGAGTACTGAGGATTGGATACAATGTCAACAAGTCGGTCAACAACGTGATCCAAGAGAGAGCAACGGAAAACCAACTATGCAACGAGTTTCCTAAGGTTCCAGACATGCCCTTGAGGATAAAACTTGATGATAACGTAAGTCCCGTTATACAGCCTGTGCGCAGACTTCCACTTTCAATGGAAGCGGATGTAGAAAAGGTGAGTCTTTAGTGTTCAATCTAGTTATAAATAAAAGGTTCATGTGCGAAAATTTATTTAAATCATTATCTTAGGTGATCCAAGATCTGCTTGATAAGAACATTATCGAAAGAACAGATGGTCCATTATCCTGGGTATCACCATTAGTCCCCATTCGGAAAACCGACGGTCGGATTAGACTCTGTGTGGACATGAGAGTTGCAAATCAGGCCGTAATACGAGAAAATTATCCGATGCCAAACATAGACGCTGCTATAGCCTCTATACCAAAAGTAACCAAGTTGTCAAAAATTGATCTGGAATCGGCATACTACCATTTTGAGCTAGACCAAAAAAGTCGAGATATAACGACATTCGTTTCGCGCAGTGGAACATATCGATTTTGCAGATTGATGTTTGGTATCAAATCTGCACCAGAATTGTTTCAACGAGCAATGGAGATTCTGTTTCGTGGAATAGAAGGTCTTATAGTCTTTATGGATGATTTTTTGATTCATGGTAGCACAGACGAAGAACACGACTTGAGATTGGCACAAGTCATGAATCGTATCGACGAATTGAATATGAGAATCAATGAATCGAAATCAGTTTTCGGAGTTACAGAGACAGAATTTTTGGGACACACGATTGGAATATCCGGTATAAGACCAACGCAAGAGAAAGTACAAGCTATTTTGAGTCTGCGACCTCCAAGGAATCTAACCGAGCTGAAATCATTGCTAGGAATGATCACTTTTGTTGGAAAATTCATTCCGAATTTGTCAACCTTAACCTATCACATGAGAGGATTATTAGTGAAAGATGAAGCGTTTCTGTGGAGAGACGTTCATACGATGGAACTGGAGAACATCAAGCGTATGCTTGGAAACGTCAAATCGTTGGGATTTTTCGATCCATCCGATGAAACATTGCTGATTACAGATGCTAGTCCGGTTGGGGTTGGGGCAATTCTTGTCCAGAAGAAAGACGGGATATCCAGAGCTATTTATTGTGCATCACGTAGTTTGGCGTCACATGAGAGGAAATACTGTCAGACGGAAAAGGAATGCCTCGCAATCGTCTGGGCTATGGAGAAATTTTACATTTATCTCTATGGGAAGAGGTTTACTCTAGTGACGGACTGCAAACCCCTCCAATATCTTTTCAACCGTGCGCAGTCCAAGCCATCTGCGAGAATCGAGAGATGGATTTTGAGATTACAGGCGTTCGATTTTGATGTGAGGTACGAACCGGGAGATCAAAACCTTGCAGATTCCTTGTCTCGGTTGGCTGTGACTGACACAAGTTTTTCAGGAGAACCTGATGTTATAAAATGGGTAATAGACGAAGTGAAACCAGCGTCTCTTCCACTGTCGGAACTGCAGACTGCTACCCTTCGAGACGAAGAACTGACCATGGTCAGACAGGCAATTGAGAGTGGAATATGGGATGACGTACCGGTTCAATACAGAACAGCAACAATTAAAGACGATTTGTCACACTGCGATGATCTGATTTTAAGGGGAGACAGGATCGTTGTTCCGCGACAACTTCAAGAGAGAATTGTACAGTTGGCTCACATCGGACACCAAGGAAGCACGGGCATCAAAGCACATCTACGGTCAAAGGTCTGGTTTCCCGGCATGGATAAAATGATTGAACAAACTGTGAGAAGCTGCAAACCATGTCAAATGACTGGACTTCCCGATAAACCAAATCCAATCACACGACGCATACCGACGGAGCCGTGGCAAGACCTTGCGATGGACTTCAAAGAAGGATTGCCTTCAGGAGAATCTCTACTCGTTGTAGTGTGTTATACCAGCAGGTTCATCCAAATCGAACCGATGTCTCCAGCAACGTCACAAAAAGTTATAAGAGCATTGCTAAAGATGTTTGCATCATTCGGGATTCCTCGTTCTATTACAGCAGACAATGGTCCTCAGTTTCGATCATCAGAGCTCAAACAATTTTGTGCGAGTTTCGGTATACATTTAAACCTATCTACGCCGTATTGGCCGGAACAAAACGGGGCCGTAGAACGACAAATGAGGAATTTGGGACGTCGAATTAAGATCAGCACCATCCAGGAATCAGATTGGAAATCAGATCTCTTGGAATATATTCTCATGTACCATTCTACACCACAAGAAACAACAGGTATCTCTCCAGGTCGAATGATGTTTGGAAGAGAATTGACGAACAAAATTCCTTCCATCCACAAAAACCAAAGTTTATTTTTGGAGGAATCAAGGGATCGCGATATGATGCTGAAAGAGAAAAACAGGATAAGAGCGGACTCAACTAGACGTGCTACACCACACACGATTCAGGTAGGAGATACAGTGATCATGAAAAATTTGAAGCAGGGATCGCTACAGCCTACTTTCACTTCCGAAGAGTTCATGGTCACTGAAATAAAAGGTGGGGAGATAACTGTAAGATCAGCAGATTCTGGTAAGACATACAAGAGAAATAGTACACATTTCAAAGTATTGAAAAAGGGGGTAGAGGGTAGAGAGGTAGAGGAATCTATGTTACACATTTCAGAAGAAGAAGAAGGTTCGGAAACACAAGAAACAAGTGAGGTACTCGGAAATCAAGGTACCGCTAGACAACGACGATCAGTTCAAGTGCCAGGAAGATTCAAAGATTTTGTATTGGAATAGTTCTAAAGTAAAAGAGTCTGTGACTACACGTGTAAGGGTGATTCACAAAAAAATTATATATAAGAGATATACAAATATAAATAAGACAGTTCATATTCAACTCGTGTATGGCACATCCGAAATAAATTGAAGCTAACCAATTACTTTAAGTTGGGAGAGATGTATTGAGTAAGTATTTAGTAGTAGGTATAATCATTGACGGTATAACGAACAGACACCACTTGTGTACGACACCCGTTCTGTCGATCGGGAGTCGAGTCAGTCTATGTTCAGACGCGGCGTCTATCGGCCACCGGGGCGCGACTCGTGAGAGTGAAATCGTATTGGTCGATACAATGTCGTTTTCGTTTTTGCGGTGGAGCTACACCGGTGTAGCACTTTTGCACCGAAAATGTTCGTTTTTGATTTTCGTGCTACACCGGTGCAGCACTTTTTCTGCACCGCGCATGATAGTGTAGCATAAAGTGACCAGATGATCAGAGCTCGAACGCGGGACATTAATTTGGAAAGATGCATAGTAACGTGAAATCATGATCTACTTTTTTTTTGTTGACGAATACGTAACGATTTTTCTTTTGTTCTTAGAATATGAAGCACTCATTCCTTCTACCAAGCATATCTTTCTGCGTTGTGAGCTTCGCAGAAGTGGGACAAACTCATAAACATTTTTTCTACAGTCTTCAAAAGCAACCTGATAATTGAATCTAGCTGTCAAAAATGGTTTTAATATTTCAACTCTCAATTGCTTTCAAAATTAAAATTAAGGTGCTTCGTACATAACTGAAACAAAAATCGTTTATTACAGCATTTTTGGCTGACAAGCATGACGTGAACTCTACAATTTTTTGAGGTTATTTTTACCCTCAAATTGCCTGAAAATGTTAACCAATCTAGCTTCTGCTTGTCCAATTTTGTCATTTGCTTACTGTTTTCTTAAGTAGCTTGGATGCTTCTCTGTCAACATTGATTAACTTATTGGATGAATTTAATTTACGAGCGTACTCGTACCAGTCAATGAAGGTTTTGATATTCACCCATTTGAAAAAAAAAATAACTGTCAAAATAAATTTCCAATAAAAGTTTACTATACTGGGTTCGGAAAGATTTTAACTTCGGGCAACGAATTCCCTCCAGATTTTTCATCTGACTGTGCGCAGTGCGCACTTACATAGTTTTCTGCCCTGAAGTTTGAACTTGAGACAGTTTCGTTTATTACTTTTGTAATTGTACTCTTGTAACTCTCTATTTTCTTCACCGAACTGTAAAATGATGCTGTCTGACTGTGCATAAAAATCAACCAAATATTCGATTTTTTTTCTTTTAAAATAAAAAAAATGCTAGGACATTTTTATCGCTCGATAAAAAAAGCTTTCAATAGATTAAACTTTACTGTAACCCACAATCTTCATGTACTTTCTCGCCAAAATCTTTCAGTTTTTGAACTCTGATGTTGAAAGTTCCGTTAACCTTCTTTGTGCATTAGCTTGCGCGCACCTCGCTGACCTAGTGCACGTTTAGGGGTCATAATGACCCTAACACACGAAGAGGGTTAATATGTTTGATGTGATTTGTGCTTTGTACAAAACCGGTTTGACTATTTTGGCTTTGAAATTAGTACATACAATATTTTGAATGCTTGTTGAATTTTTTTCAAACGCGGGACATTTTTACGATTTGAGACGAACGCGGGACATTTCGCGGGACATAATTTGTCGCGGGACATTTGGTCAAAATGCGGGACTGTCCCGCGAAACGCGGGACGTCTGGTCACTTTAGTGTAGCACTCAAAAAATCGGGAGTGTAGCTGGTGCACACCGTGTCCACCAATCAGCGTTTGCAAAGTTGTCAATATTTTGGTGTTTATACACGCACACCAATGCAACTGCACCGAAAATGTTCGTTTATTCTGCAAAAAGTGTAGCACGAAGCGGTGTAGCACCGCCGCAAAAACGAAAACGACATAATATACTCTCATTGGTAAACAAGCATGTACTCTACCATATTGAGAGCGTACCTAACTGATTCACATTCTGATTGATAGGCGACATTTCTCCATGTAGTCAGAATCTATCGTGGCGCTATGATCGATTCTGATCACACTCAAGTATGTTCTAATGTTCTAAAGTGTCAACGACACAGCTGAGAACACCGTCGGGTACGTGAAACTGGGTCTACGCAATGAATGGTTTCACGGAGGAGTGTAGAGTGATTTTGCAGGAGAAGAACGCAGAGCGGCAATGCTGCAACGTGGCACCCGACAGAATGTGGAAAAAATATAAACAGAAGCAAGGGGGCAAAATAAGCCGCGTGTAAAAGTGGAGTGTGAATAAATGGAACTGCATTTCCAAGAAACACGGAAATTCTACTAGAAGTGCAATGTAGGTATCCATCCCACAACAGCTTAGTGCATCAAGCTTAGTAATCAAGCCGGCTTCGTCGACGGCTGGTCGGTCAACAACTGATCAGAGCTTCACCGTACGGCAAATCTTCCAGGAATGCTGTAAATGTCAAGTCCTTCGTAGGTACGGCTGCAACCCTCAATTCCGCAGACTGCCTGCGTAGAGGCTGGTCTGCTACTCTTACTGATGTTTATCCTCGTAGCTCTCTGAATCTAGAGTTCGGTTTTCTTCAGTGAGAACACGAGAAGTGACGACAGGATCTTCTCGTCGAGGGAAAGAGAGCTCTAAACACAGTAGGCAACATCAAATCCATCCCCCGTCAGCACTGAGATAACTTGTGGAACTAATCAAGGACAACTGTTGAACACGGTTGAACCGATCATTTACCAACGCTCAAAGACCAGAGAGATACCTCCCGATCGCGAACTGGGCACACACTTGGGAGATGGTCCGTTCCACAAGGAGTGTGAGGTGTGCGTGTGTCCATCTACCAAGGCCAACGTCGACACTACGACATCGCTAACAACATTGGAGAAGTCCTACGGGACGATCCTGATACCATCAAAACACTGATTAATTTTCTCCAAGATTGTAATCTATGTACAAAATCATCTAACTGCTCTCTTTTTTTGGTCAGCCCTTAATATGTATTTCAAGCCTAACTTTACCAAACACCGTATCTAACAAAATCCACGAACGGAAAAATCGAAGGGGAAGGTCGCTATTCCCATAGCAACTCATACATTGAGTATTTCGGAAACGTGAAAAATCCGGGTATTTTTCACAAAGCATTTGAGGGACCCAGAATGCAAGGGGTGGAAGTGACCATTTTGTCGATTTTGAGCTAAGCATACATATCATAAAATTCTTTAGATGTCAAGCTTTCAGGAACTTTTTTGAGATTGTTTCTACGATGATTAGAAAAATTACAATAAATCAGAGAAAATTGGGTTGATTTTGATACTCCATATAATGTATACATTTTGTATGGGATGAAAAATTGGAAACCTCATTTACTCCAAAGTGGATTTATGACACTTACACCCCTTTGCTACTGACCCCCTCATTTCAAAAGAAGAGTGATACAACTAGTCCTCAACAAAATTCAGCGTTTTATGTGAAAACCTGTTTTTTGTTTACATATGCTACATACAGTGTTTGGTAAAGTTAGGCTTGATTTGTTCATTATTGTAGTGTGCAGAGGAAGCTCTCAGTTAATAACTGTGGAAGTGCTCATTGAACACTAAGCTGAGAAGCAGGCTTTGTCCCAGTGAGGACGTTACGCCAAGAAGAGGAGAGGAGTGTAGTGTGTTGGGCTAATGTTTAAAGTCATATAAACACAACTATAAAGAATGAACAAAAAAAAAAAAGATTTAGAATTCCCTGTACATCGGCCAACAATAGATAGCTCATCATAACTTTTTTCAACGTTTGAAAAGTACCTATGTTCCGAGAATTTTCAAGCCTTAATATATTGCCAGGCACCAAATTTTTCACTCACTCACGCGAGCAATGATCTATCACACAGTGATATTATCCGGATAAAGCAGCCCGCGATATTTTCCATGAACCCATAGACGATTGAAAAAGGCGCTCACTCCGGTTTCTTTGCGTGATAAAAGTATGCTCTCTCCAACTAGCGCTCGTTCACTCTCTTAGGAGAAAAGGGTTGCTCAGTCTGCACCAATCTACGTTTGCACCCGGTTGACGTCTGAGCGGTGCCGTGTTATCTAGATGGCCTTGAAAATAAGTAGACTTCATGTAAACACGGCACCATCAAACGTCAAATAATTTATCTCGTGCATCGGTGGAGACGTTATGTGGCTCGCGGACGGAGTGAAAATGTGGATGCTTTGTTGTTTATCCGTGAGTTGTGCATGGAAAGAGATTTATCGTGAGCGCTGGAGTGAGAGACTTTTATTTTTCATCCCATGCAGTGAATAATCATGATCGCTAAGGCGAATATATCCGGGGATTTTGATCGCGTGAGTGAAAAATTGGATGCCTGTATATTGCTGATAAACGTTCAACATTTCATTCAATTTGGTTCACTGTTCTCCGAGATATGACAGTTAAAAAAATAGTTGTCTAAAAAATAGTGTTTTACGAGAACGGTTCTAGCTTCGCGAAAGATTAACCAATCGAGCTCAAATTTGTACCAATGATGCACATACCCAGGTAACCACTAAGCATTTGAATAAGCCGTACAGCAGCCCGTATAATGCATTCGAACTGCTTGCTGCCCTACATAAGCAGTTCGAATGCATAACTGCCCTCAAATAGCATAAGCTGTGCTACGCAAAAGACTTTGGTTGTTAATAAACATTTCAACTGCTTGAGGGGTTTTAGATTGGGAGCTATCAGAATCAGGCATTGAAAAAGCTCGGCTCATGAGCTACACTCAGCCAATTTTATGCTAACTTGATGCTCAACAGAAAGGTAGTCTATGATCGTTCAGGCTCATTGAACTTGGACGCTCATCAGCTAAGTGAGCTTCGAGCACCGCAGCTCACTGCACCAGAACTAACTGAGCCCGGACTATTTTCGCATTTTTTATGTACAAAACCTTCACTGGCATAAACAACCGTCGAGACAGCTGATATATTTTGATATTTCACTGAGATTTCACTGAGATAATCTTTTATTGGTTATGATGAGGCCAGTTGTCGCCGTCAGAACCGTATCGAAGGGCTGAAGGTACATAGCAGAATCTTATGACAAAACTCATCCAGCTTGAGTTTTAGAAAACTGAATATAGAAAATGAGCTGAGCTATTTTGACCATTACATATTTACATGTATGTAGTCGGTTCGTAGGACTGCTTAACATATTAATTCCTAGGATCCTTATCTTCAAGGAGAACCCTTTTCGTCCGTACCCGTCGATTGCGTCTTTCGTACCAATAAACCATTTCCCAATCGAGCGGCACGACGGTGCAACGCCGCCATTGAGGTGTGCGAGGACCAATTCACGAAGTCAATAAGAACTTCACTATTTTCGCACCCGTTCTTCCGCCCAGCCCCTTCGAATTGTCCAGTTGCATGCCAGCCCTGCGACTGTCTATGTCAAGGGTCCCATGGTCCCATGCTGCTGAGCTAGTTATCCGGGAGTCGTGGCTCATGTGCTGGGCCTGTTGAGCGATTTGTACCTAAGCCTCAGTTAGCCGCAACTCATACAAATGTCGGTTATGGCAGAAGTGACTGTCTTGTGCAAGAAAAAAAAAATGATGGTTTGCTATGATTTTCGACTGGTACATAAAGGACGAAGTAGTAAGGCGTTGTCAAGCAAACTCGAGCTCATTGTTTATTTTTAGAAGTGAGCCATCACGATCGCTGATTATGAAGGAGTTGAGCATACCAGTTCGCTCACAGCACCGGGATACTGCGATCATGTTAGGCTCATGCTCGTTGAGCTCGCTCACAAGTCCAATGCCTGATCAGAATGCTTCAAAACTGCTCTTTAAGTGCCAAGAGCAAAGAGTATGGATGATACGTTATGCATTTCACAGCACATGTTGTCTTTCTCTTACAGGGCCAACGCTTCTGTTTACAAAGTTGTGCATCAGATTTGCTTCTTCGTTTCCCTCACTCATTCATCAACTCAGAAGCAAATATTACTGGTTTGGATTGGGGACTTGGTCATCAGAAAATTACTAATTTCCATTTCATCGGAAAATTTGTCCTGAATAAATGGATGCTGTGGTGCATCATAAAATTATTCAAAAGAGGAATGCTCAACACACAATGAAATACCTTTTTGAAAACAAGTTTTGTGAATTGACTCTGCTGCTGCTGCTGATTCAAGATGCTACAGCTGTTCCGATGGTGTGCGTTAATTTTATCCCCAATATAAAGAATGCTTGGAAAACCATTCTTTATATTGGGGATAAAATCAACGCACGCCATTGGAACAGCTGTAGCATCGTGGATCAGCAGCAGCAGCAGATTGATAGGTTAATATGATTGAGTAATCTTCGGATCGTAAGTTCAAACCCACATCACTACTAAAACAAGCAAAAAAAATAACACCTCGCACCAGCTGGAGTGTTGTGGGAGGGCGAGGAAGCGGAGAAGCGGGCTGAGAGAACGACGCAAATCTATTTTTATTTTGTTTTGCGCGACGAGGCGTTACGCTTCTTTGACATTTTGTCACGACGTTCCTGAAGGTGTAGCACTAAGACAACCCGTTATTTTGCCAAAACCTGCAGTGAGGTAGCACTATAGGCGTATATACGGCTAATTAGAATTAAACGCCTTTTCGTAAAGGCAACTATAATGCTGAAGTAGTGTTATTTTATTTTTTGCTGCCTATCCCAAAAATTTTGGCCACCTCTTGTAATATAACCTTAACATTTAAGTTACTAATCAGTTGAGTAATACCATGGTGCTTTTGTTGACGTCATGTAGTTTTCTGATGTGCTTCCTAGGAGATTAGTATAATTTCTAACGGAGCGATGAACACGTAGTTTTTTTGGCCGGAGATTTCTAACTCAGTTCACGGACGAGAGAATTGGCGCTTTTTGATCGAGCGTTTGTTAACCCTTTATAAGGCCGAGAAAACTAGGAGAGTTGTCAACGCATACTATTATGGAAATGATTATATACATGATAACATGTACTAAACAATTTTTGCTTGAAAGAAATCTCAAAAATCTAGGTGGCAATATAGTTAACTATTGCAATTAACTATTGTTAACGGGCAATTGCCACTGCCCGTTTACCCCAAAACGAGCTTTTGAGGTGGCAATATATTTAGTTGCCACTGCCCGTTAAGGCCACCAGCGCTGATGGCAATATTCTTGCCACGCACTGCCGGTTTGGGGCACTTTTCTTGTTTTGACTTCGACAAACAGCCGGAAAAAAGATTTCAGAGTGGATTAGGGCTTCACCCATAATATAAAATGTGTAGTTCAGCTCATGTCAACCCATGATTTGATTATTTCTTAAAATATTTACCAAATCTATAATTTTACAATAAGTTTGAGTTAATTTTCTTCACGCGGTCAAATTTAGTACTAAAAAATACCAGGCGTTGTTAGTAATCCCAATTTTACGCAAACAAAAAAAAGGCTGAAATAAATTGTTAAAAAATAGAAAAAAGTACAAATAGTAGGTGGCAATATAGTTGCCACTGTCTTATAAAGGGTTAAACCAAAAATATCTAGGCCTGAATGAAATTCAAACAAACTTTCAGTAAGAAAAAAATCTAGCGAGACGGAGGAATTATTCGTAGAAGTTTCAAGTACTTACCACTTCTGGCGATACTTCTGAAAAAAAAAAACATGTTACCGTGCCATGCCCTAATACCGTGACCTTAAGGATGCTCTTCACTTCAAAGAGCCCTGTAAAAATCAATAATCCATGTTTCTTGATTTTTCAAACGCTACATTATTGCTTATTGTGTGTATTATGTATAATAAATATGATTAATGGAATTCCAAATGTTTAATCCATTGTTAAAATTAAAATTGTAAAACATAGCATTGTTCCTAATACCGTGTATGTGACCCACATACATTGGTGGTCCTTTGAATCATCACTATATCAATCATACCAAGTTCATACTTAAAAGATCCTGTGCGTCAAACGTTGCCTAGAGGTTTGTGCAATTGATTCATAAAGTAAAAAGTATCAATAAAGTTTTCAGTTTGCAAGTTTTAGCCGAAACACGGTATTTGGAACACATAAGGAACCATGCCCTAATACCGTGTATAGGTACTTTGCACTCACATTCTGTAAATATTTTTAATCGCTTGTTTTTGTAAATATGTGCCAAATTTATCACGCCTAACTTGAGAAGGTTTAATATGCTAAAGATTGAACTAGTTACTCAGTTAAAAAAATAATACACTTAGTAAAATATTTGAGTTTTTGGTCAAATACACGGTATTAGGAGGCACACGGTATTAGGGCATGGCACGGTATGTCTAGCTAGGTCATATATTTTTGCTGAAGCTTCCTGCATCACATTTGGAACAGCTCGCTGATGCAGTGCACGGCTTGGGTCAAAAATGATTCCAATGCACAAGGACGGTTAAGTAATTTGTAATGAATTGTCTGGGAACAAATCGACGGACAACGATGTTTGCGAATGCATCTCGACAAAGTTGTGTAGGATTTTCTTGACGCATTGCTAAGCAATCGCTGGTAGAGTATCGTAAGAATCTTTGAACATTTCATTGGAATTCATAAATCAATTGTTGGCTGGAACTCTTTGTAACCGTATTGCTAGGCATGAAAAGCATGTGGGTCCAGCCCATGGAGAGCTTCCTAAATTTATGAAAGATTCCTAAAAGTAATTTTTAATTATTTTTTTAAAGTTTTTTCCTATCAAATCTCATAAAAAGTAGTTGATGGAATTTAATATACATACTCCAACTGATTTTTTATGTTTTTCTTGGCGTAACATCCCAATTGGGACAAATTTGTCTTCTACAGTGGTAGACATTCGTTAAGCCGAGGCATATTTTTTCTATTTTTATCGCAACTGTAATAATTTTATGTTCTTTTTTATTTTTTGCAGGATCTTCCAGGTAATTTGCATTAGTCAATGGGATGAAACAAAATAGTATTTATTTTATGACCGTTAAATACAAGAAAAATGGAAAATTTGCACAGACATTCGTTAATAAAAACTATCAAATTTCGAATAATATCCAACGCAATCATTTTGTATGGTGACCTGCATTATAGATCGACTTGTAAATCATGAGTTTGATCGTTTTCGGAAGTGTTTCCATATTAATTTTACATGTTTCTCATATAAGTAAGTTATAATACCGTTGTGCGGGGCTTCTTTTTACACTTTTTCATGATTTTTCAACTTTATGACATTATAACTCCCAGAGTAGTGAATGGATTTCCACAACTTTTACACATAATAATTGTGAGTATGTATGTAGGATGTTTGCAATATTTGAACTAAATCCATCAATAAACAAAAAAGTTGTTCATACACCAATCGGACACATCTCATATAGAACCAGATGGGGGCTACTTTGGACATTTTTATCTAAAACAAAATTGCATTTCAAATTCCAGGTTTATTTAGAAAACTACTTTGTACCAATACTGTAGTATACTATATCAGACAGGATTTCAATAAATTTATGCGTTTGAAGATGGTTCCGCGCTACCTTTGGTATTATGAGCAGCGTGATATTGCTATATAAATAGCCTGGAAAAAAGGACCATCAATCCTTTATTTGGGTGAAATGGTCATTTATAATGTATAACGATACAAATATTCGATTGTATATGCTACGTTGATATATTTTGAATGAATTGATCAACCCTTTGAAATTTATGAACTGTAGAAACAATGCTTACAGACCAAATGTTGTGATACGTTATGTATATTATATTGATTTATTCGATGTATTTTCACGTCCTGCCAAGCAATAAACGGTCTGTTTGAAAAATAATGTCAACCAAATGGAGGGAAAACTATTGCTTCGTAATAGTCCCAAAGACATCAAACAGATTTGAACCATATTTCGAATTCAAAAAATCCATATTCGAAAGTGTCCAAAGTAGCCCCGCATTTCAAAAGTAACCCCGCACGACGGTATTGAAAATGTTTCCAAATAGAGATTTGTTGTAGTTATTTTCATCGGAAGTGTTTTGAAAGATTCCGAGAGACGAACCAGCCAAGGGCTGAAAGTCTCTTTAATAAAGACAAATCAATCAATCAATGAAAGATTCCAATCAAAGCATCACGACGAGTGCAGGTTGAAAATCTAAGAAAACAAAGTTTAACAGAAAAGATTGCCGCAAACCATAAAAAAATTGCGTATTTATGTATTGTTTTGATGAAATATGATAGTTTAACTTGAATAAATCACAGCGTTTACTACTATTACGTCTTCTAATAGCTCCCAATATCTGCTAGACTGTATTCTGGCTGAAATAACATACATTGGACGCCGCATATTTTGAGAAATGGCACCCAAAGTATTCAAATTTCTAGCATGAACTACTTGTTTCTTAATTTAGACGTCCTTTCAAATAAATCATGTTAAAAATGAATGTGGTTCAAATCTTAGACTCGTTTATAATATATTTCTTCAGATTGAATGAAATAAGCCAATGTTTTGACCATGTCATGCATTTTTGTATGAGCATCAGCTTTAAAATAAACAGGGTTCAAAAATTCCGATTCTTCCTGCAGTTCTTTCGCTTGGCAGATTTCTAATTCATTTAGTAACTCTAGTATTATACAGTTATACTTCAAAGGCATTAGGATACGTCTTTATTACTACACAGAACTATTTATTTTAGCTTTTATCAATCCCATTTTGATGTTTAACCAGCCGAAAACCTATATAGTTTATTTTCTCACCACACTTTATGCAATAATTTAAACATTTCCAGCAATAATTCTGTGCCATATTTTAAAAACAACTAATCTAGCTTACATTAGAGTTTTTACAGAAAGCATATTCCTTAAATAAATTAATTTTTCATCATTTCTCCTTATCGGTACAAATTTTTGAAATATTTATTTGAGTTTCACAAACAAATAAACCTCAATTATCTTGCTAACACGTCATAAACTAAATGCCTCCGGGTACATTCTCGAAATACACTCACGAAATTACAAAAATTCTATTGAAAACCAATTTTTCATTCACCTCGGCTAAACGAATGTCAAGGCACAAAATGACATTTGAAGGGTTTTACCCTCGTTTTTGTTTCAGTGTATATGTAAGTGTGTGTATCACCTTTTGATAAAACAGTACTAGATATACTATTACTGCCATAAAAATGTTTTATCATAAAATCTTTTGTATGAGTTTCCTGACACTTTTTTGAAATTTTTTTGGGCCTCGGCTAAACGAATGTCTATCACTGTATGAGCACTTCGACAGGCTTCCTCTGCCAATGACAACTTTGCATGTGTATATCGTGTGACAGGCACGAAGATACTCGCTGCATGCCCAAAAAAGTCAAGGAAATTTTCGTCACAAAAAGTTTTAGGACCGACCGGGAATCGAATCCGTCTTCCTCAGCATGGTCATGCTGAATATCCACGCCTTTACAGATGTGTGCTACAGGGCACAATGGTCGGAAAAAGATAAAGTTCGGCCAAAACTCTTTTTATGTGTTTAATCGAAGTTATAGGTTGCCTAGATATGTTATATAGTATTTTTAGTGTTTAAAAAGGGGTATTCAAAAATTACGTAATTTCAATAATTTCAAAAACGGTGAAAATCAGTAAACCCCATATTTTTGCGTTTTTTGTTAGAAAATCAATTCGAATTTAAATAAATGATCATTTTTCGATCAAATCCAATCAAGTTTGTTCAAAACGTGTGAAAAATGTGGAAAGATAAATTTCATATCAGTAGAAAATGGAAAAATAACGTAAAATATATGAAAAACACATGTCTTTTTTAAATAGCTCTAATTTGAAAAACTGCAAATTTTTGCAAAATATTTAAACGTTTTTAGGCAGCTCTAAGCATGATGTTTAAGATGTACTATTCGAAATTGCGGGACACGTGACGACACGAACCGTTTTTTAACTTAAAAATTACCAAAATTTCTAAGGTACAATATACGAAAATTTGAAAAGTTTTGTGACATATTAATTTTGCACCATACGTCCATTCAAACAGTCCAATAACAAGCTTTCATATGCTGGATAACTTAAAACATTTATTCCATTCTCAAAATATTATTATTTTACTTTTTTCGAATAATTCATTTTTCAATTTTATGACTTAGGCCACTTTGGCAGTGAAAATGTCATTGAAATACAAAAGCTGGTATACTTTTAATTAAGAATCATAAAAGTACAATACATTAACTTTGTTATAAGGTGAAATAAAGTTTAAAAATATCAATTTCGTTTTTTGAGAGTTTTGGCCGCCCCTTTGTATGGAGTCCGACCAATGTGCAGGGGCTAAATTTACTCTGACACTTGCTCGGATTTATTTTTAGAATCGCGCTGATCTAATTATTTTTTTTCGTGCGGAATTGACGCGGACTTTTCTCCAGACTTACAGTTATAAGGGAATATAAAGCATCTTTCTTACAACTTATAGTCCAGAGCTTTCTTATATTCTCTTGAGCAACCAGGATACACAAACCAAAGCATTACTATAAAACCGCATGTCTTCGCTTTTAGTAGCAAATTTGGATTTTAACGATTTATTGGAGAAGAACAATCAGACAACTTCGAAGTCATGGATGGCAACACTTACCCACCAACCACAATACTTATTGTAATCGATCGCGCAAATGACGATGGTGAATACGACAGCGGTAAAACGGCGGCGAAGAGTCTTCCTTGAGGTCATACCTACCAACATACCATCGCCTTTAGACAAAACCGATTTATCATCACTGCTCCCTTTCCGTGGTCTGGCCTCTGAACGCCTCGTCTGTCTCTTCTGCTAGTGCCCTACAAATTCCGCGTATCTCAACTTCATATTCACTTGTGCGCCTACTACATACTACGACGTCTGCCCGTAGGGTACTGAATTCAAGCACTAGCGCAGTGCTGCTTCTTTTGGATTGCCATGGATTGCCGCCGCGTTGTCGTACCGTGGTTGACTGGTTCCTCTGCCATCGTCGTCGTCGTCGTCGTCGTCGTCGCCGCCGCCTATAGTGTGATCTATCTAGCACAACGCTAGGAGACGGCTGTGGCATAGAAACGTGGGACACGTTCCGAGAGGGGATGGGGGGAGGTCGGATGAAGCATTACCTCGCTCTTGGCCAGCGAATTCGATGATGCTTTCCCATTCGTCTTTTGGGTTTGGCGGTGCTCTGCCTCTCGCATGGCCAAGTGTTGGTGAAGGTGCGCTCGGGCTGATTGGTGATAGGGTACATGTACCATGTGTGGGTTTAAAAGTTTTATTACAAACAACGAAATCGTGCTGATTTATGACTTGATGATGGCACGGTGGAACCCCTTCAAGAGGTCCTTCTGAGATTCCGCAGGAATTCTATTAGAGATTCCTCTCAGAAATCATTTGCAGGTTTCTACAAATTTGTGCCAGAACTCCTCCTGGACTTTTTTATAGGATTCCTAGGGAGTCCTTGATGATATTTTTCCGGTATAAAGAGGTTCCGTCTGGGATTACCTCAAGGGCTTTTACCATGATCCTCCAGGAAGTACTCCCGAGATTTTTCCAGACACATTTTTTGGGATTTCATAAGAAATTCTAGGATTACTTTTAAGATTTCCTTCTGTGATTCCTTAGGGGCTCCATCTGAGATTATTTTTGGAGTTCCGTCAGAAATTTCATCTAGGATTATTTCGGGAATACCTAAAAGGTTACTCTAGGAACTTCTTTCAGGATTCTTTTAGAGAATCAGTCTGGGACTTCCCGGGTTTTCCTCTGAGATTTCTCGATGAGCTCATGGAATCCTCCAGGAATGGGCCTTTTATTTGTCTAAAATCAGTTGATTTTTGGGGCCTTTGACAGACTCCTATGGGGCCTTTGACAGACTCCTATGAAAATGACAATTCAGCGTTTGCGCCTTTGTTCGGCAGTTGTAAACAGTGGCATGCACGGACCTGTCAACTGAAAAGGCCTATTCCATCCTAAATTTTCTCAATTATTTCATTTGGAATGTCTTCAGAAGTTTTTTTTTTGACTTGCAGAAGGTGTTCTTGGATTATATGTCTGGGAGTTATATCAATTTCACCCGGGATTACTTCCGGAGTTCCTCTAGAAGTTCTCTCGGAGATTGTTTCAGGATTTCCTTCCAAGATTGTTACAGAAACTCCTTCCAAAATTCCGTATGGGATTCCTTCCATAAATTTCATGTGAGATTCCTCCCGAAGCTCCTTCCGGGATTTCTTCAAGAATTCTTTCTGAGAACTTTCCAGGAATCCTACAAAAAATGTTTCAGTATAATTCCTCAAAGAACTCCTCCGGGATTCTTCCTAGAGCTCCTTCCGAAGTTCTTTCAGTGAGTATTTCTGGGATTGCCTCAAGAATTCCGGGAATTTCTTCTGAACTTCTGTCAAGAATTGCTTCTGGAGTTTCTTCAGGAACTCCCTCGTAGATTCCTTCGGGAGTTCTTGCCGGGATTGTACCGGGAAGTTCTTCTGGAATTCTTTCAGAATTCTTCTTCCGGGATTTCTTCAGGAACTTTTTTCCAGTATTCATCTAGGCAGGGTCTCTTTTTCGGGTTTCTCCAAGAGTTCCTTTTGGAATTTCAGCAGATCCTTCTTGAATTCCTGCAGAAGTGCGTTCTTGAATTCTTTCAGAAGTTTCTAATGGACATCTTCCAATAGTTTATTGAGGAAAACTTGAATTTGAATTTAGAAAAATTTGAAAAATTTATTTTGCAGTTTTTATGTATGGCATCGCTCATGAACTTCCTACAGGATTTCTTTGAGGAAATACTCCAGCTAGCTCCTCCTGGTTTTCCTCCACCAGGAGTTCTTGGACGAATCTCAAATGGAACCTTTTGGGAATCCCAGAAGAAATAAGGAATCATAGAAGAAGGTTCTGAATGAATCCTAAACAAACCCCCGCAAGGATCTCATCAAGAACTCCCTAGGAATCTCACAAGAAACTCCTAGAGGAACCCTGGAACAAAATTGTGGAGAAACCGCGAAGAATTTTTTGGAGGAATTCTGGATGAAATCTCTGTGGAAACCCAGAAAGGCCTCCTGGAGTGGTGTCACCGTGCCGTCATCAAGTCATAAATCAGCACAGTTTTCCACGCACGCGACACCCGAATGTCCGAATCATAAACAATAAGGCCACGAAACGTCAAAATCGTCTTGTGCAGTGCTCTATATGGATTTATTGCGCGAATTTATTCTGGCCTGCTTACTCTCACACGAAATTTGATGTTCGAGCTGTGTCGCCACCGCTCAAACGTCAAATTTTCTGTGAGAATAAGCAGGCCAGCATAAATTCGTGCAGTGCAGGGTTCGTAATTTTCGTTTCAGCGATACGAAATATGGCTATTCTCACGGCGGCGGGAGAGCTTATTTTCACTATTTTGCTTGAGGAACACTTTTCCCCTCCAGCACTTCTTTCGAGAGTAGCGATTCATGATAACTGAAAATCGCTTCAACCTGCAGATAATTTCTTTTCGTTCTGTTAAATTTTCTCTCTCCAAATTTTGACGAAAATCTTTTCAAAGCAGATTAACAAAAATTGTGCTCGCGACGGGATTCGAACCTGGAACATTACTAAAAAAATACGCGATACGCGCACTCTATCCACACCACCACGCCAACCACACAGAGGGTGTAGAAAATATAATGCATAAAACCAATCATCGTCGGCGTCATATGAGTCAAGGAAAGACAACATAATCGGCCGACAAAGGGCAAACGAAATTCTCGCACCTTTGGGAGTGAGTGAAAAAATGTTTTCGCTCTGCTCTTTGTGCGGGAGATTTCTCAAGCCAGATTTTCGCTGAAAATTGGCGTGAGGGAGAATTCTATTTTCGTGAGAATGAGCGAAAATTCCGACCGCTGGCAGTGGACCATTGATATCGTCTGCAACACCTAGGAGCACGGTATACAATTTTCACAAGGTAGGAAAGTAACACGTTTAAACAAGCTAAGCAGATTCAAAGTAAACATGTGTCGTCATTGCTATCTTTTCACATGGTTGCTTGCATGATAGTACGAGGTAGCAGGGTATGTTTTCTCGTGCACTCGTTCGATCAGCAATTTTAACTACGTCGTCACCAAATGTCAGTTATCCGGAATGTATCACCTTCTAAATATTGTACACTGCACAGCTAGTCGCGTTCGGTAATTTTTACCGAAATCTCAACAGCTGAGCGATCGGTAATGTTTTTTTACCGGAATCCTGTAAAAAATACCAAATTTCGGTAAAATGTTATCGTTTATCTGTCAAAATTTAACGAAGTTCGGTAAACGTCACCGAATTTTTCCGGTAAAAAACTTAACGGTTGAGATTTCGGTAAAAAAATTACCGAAGTCGGTGATTTTTTCCAAGTGTGTGCCTAGAAGCTGTGCGACCGTGTAACTATTGTCGTTTTCGTTTTTGCGGCGATGCTACACCGTTTCGTGCTACATTTTTCGCTGAAAAAACGAACGTTTTTGGTGTAGTTGCATTGGTGTGCGTGTATAAAAACCAAAATATTGACAGCTTTGCAAACGCTGATTGGTGGACGCGGTGTACACCTGCTACACTCCCGATTTTCTGAGTGCTGCACTATCATGAGCGGTGCAGAAAAAGTGCTACACCGGTGCAGCACGAAAATCAAAAACGAACAGTTTCGGTGCAAAAGTGCTGCACCGGTGTAGCACCACCGCAAAAACAAAAACGACATATACAGGGGATGGCCAAAATGTTTGGGATAGGCAACTTTTTTTCACCCACAAAAAAATTCAACATGCTGTAACTTTTCATAGAGTGCATCAAAAAATCTCAAATTTTGATTGTTTGTCAACCTATTATATGTGCATCATTGGTACAAATTTGGGCTCGATTGAATAATTTTTTGCGAAGTTAGAACCGGTTGGGTAAAACACTATTATTTAGACAACTAATTTTTGAACTGTCATATCTTGGAGACAAGTGAACCGAATTGAATGAATTTTCTAACGTTTATCAACAATATATTGATACTTAATACGACGTTATAAAATGAAATATTTTCTCACGGCGAATTAAGTTATACCGGATTGAAATTTTTACCCATATAGAGGAAAATAAGTCAAATTTACAATACAACACAAAAATTACTAAATGTGTTCTTCCTTCAATCCAAATAGGCTCTAATATATCTGATTAGAGATAACATGAGAATAGAATTGAAAAATCTTTGGATATCATCACAAAAATTTATTGACATTGATGTAAAAAAATACAATTTTTCGAGAAAAATCCAAAAAGTGTCAATCCATGATAACTTTTTTCAACGTTTAAAAAGTACCTATGTTTTAATAGTTTGTGAAGCATTTACATATTGTTAGTGTACGTTCAAAATTTCATTCAATTCGGTTCACTGGTTTCCGAGATATGACACCTCAAAAATGAGTTGTCTTAAAAATAGTGTTTTACCCGAACGGTTCTAACTTTGCGAAATATCAATCAATCGAGCCCAAATTTGTACCAATGATGCACACATAATAGGTTGACAAACAGTCAAAATTTGAGATTTTTTGATGCGCTCTATGAAAAGTAATAGCTTGTTGAACTTTTTTGTGAGAGAAAAAAAAGTTGCCTATCCCAAACATTTTGGCCATCCCCTGTAGTTCCGCTTCTCCGTGAGCTCCTTGATAGTAGAAACCCTCTACATAGAGATGAGCGGAAGTTACATACGTCGATTCGGCAACGCTGTTTGTTTTGTTTACAACAGCTGCCAACACTTGTTACAAAGCTAGATGTTCAAACTTTGTGCGTGACTTCGTTGTGGTTCAAGTTGTTTTGTTTACATTTTCTAATTATGGTAGAATCTTTTTTCAAAATTTTGTGGAAATAGCGGAGCAATTGAAGAAATCTGAAATTCATTGCAAAAGTGTTACGCTAATCATGTCGGCAGAAGTGAAGCAAGAAGCAGCAATGGAAGTTTTTTCGACAAGTGCAGCAACAAAAGTGTCGTCATAAGCATGAGCTTTTGAAAGCAGAATTAATAAATTTTTATCTTTTTACTAAATATGTCGCCAATATCTCGATATTAAAAATAAATAATTTTAATTTATATAGTTCCGATTGCAATACCGTTCAAACGACGCCTTCCTACGAACGATAAGCATGTTCATTTGGCTCACACTTTGACAGTTCTCTCTGCACGATTGGCTCACAATGGCCGCCTCCGCAGATCTCTATAATGTAGGATTACTACTTGATAGCCTTTGTACCTCTTCTAGCGTCGAAGACTCCACAGCTTATCCATCACCACTGATGCTTAATCTGTTTGCCTACGCGGTTCCCTCCATTCATTGAAGTTCTGTCACCAGTTGCTGCTATAGTTTTATCCAAGGGGTTTCCAACTAAATTGATTACCTGTTACTACTGAAAAAAATACTTTAATTACTCATTGATTACTGTGATTACTATGAATTCTAATTGATTACCAAGATTACTATTGATTACTCAAGATTACCATGATTACTTGTGATTATCTTGATTACTCATGATTACTTATTGATTACCAAGATTACTATTGATTACTCAAGATTACTACAGTCATGACTCGCTGGTTGGGGGCTTAATAGTTGGGTGACTTTTTAGTTGGGGCCCCGTTAGTTGAGCTGTCAGCCAACTAAAAAGTACCTGGATGTCATAATTCAATGTCAAACTGAAAATGACAACCCATCTGTAATTCCGAGGGGCGAGCTAATGAGTTTTTGGTTTCTTTAACTTTACTGATAATCGAAAAGAATTTCTATTTCATATTTCTTCAAAAAAAAAAAAAAGAATATGTACAATTACTTCAAAACAAATGCAAAACATCGGTAATCTTTATTTTGTCGATCATTGAAAGCGTTTTGTGCTTGCTTTTGGTCCGGGTGGTTTCATAAACATCTATATTTTCACTTCATCGACTAAAAATGGGTGAAAATAAAATGTTTCTCGCATTGGCCATATATGCACAGAAAAAACTGTTGTGTAATATTACATCTGAACTGCTGCAACCCGATCAATACGTCGGTTGCATGAATATTACACAGGACGATGTACACATAAGAACAAAAGATTTTACATCAAAACGATGTAATCGTACATAGGAATCGTGATTACATTGATTATTTAGTACATCGGAGTGAGTTACATCGGGCGGGTTGCATTTATTTTTTGCTGTGTGTATCTTGCAAAACGTATCAATTTTGCTCTAAATGTGAAACAAATTGAAAAATTTTCCTTTTTGCTTCCAACCTAAACATGATTTAAAAAAAACAATGGGTACGCCCCTTGTGCTGCTGTCACTTCACCCAACTAGCGAATCGAATTCGTTGGTTGGGTGGAGGTTGTGGCTCAACGAGCGGGTTCCGACTGTACTGATTACTCAGATTACCTATGATTATCATATGATCATAACTAATTACTCATGATTACTTTGTTTGATTATACCGTGGATTACCTAATTAATTACTTTTGATTACCATTGATTAGATCTGATTACCATTGATTACATCTGATTACCATTGATTACTTCGGATTATTAATGATTACTTCTGATAACCATGATTACTTCTGATTACCTTGATTACTTATGATTACTCATTGATTACCAAGATTACTATTGATTACTCAAGATTACTACTGATTACTCAGATTATTGATGATTACTTCTGATTACCATGATTACTTGTGATTACTTATGATTACTTATTGATTACCAAGATAACTATTGATTACTCAAGATTACTACTGATTACTTAGATTACCAATGATTATCATATGATTATAACTAGTTACTCATGATTACTTTGTTTGGTTATAGCGTTGATTACCTAGTTGATTACATTTGATTACCATTGATTACATCTGATTACCATTGATAACATGTGATTACCATTGATTAGCTCGGATTATTAATGATTACTTCTGATTACTAATGATTACTTCAGATTACCATCATTACTTGTGATTACCTGATTACTCAGAGAAATCGAAAGTAATCATTGATTACTTGTCACTAAAAACCCTGTTGGAAACCCCTTGGTTTTATCTGTCAACATGTTACTTTCGTAGTTATCACATATGAATTCTTTTCTCTGTTGCTCTAGCTTGTACTGTTCTCTATTCTCGTAATGTTCTCCTCAACCGTCACCTTCTGACACTTCTCAATGCATACTATTTTACCATCAGAAATCAGGCCAAACATGTCTAAAGGTCCTATTTGCAGAAGAGAGGCTCTCTTTGGTTTCCCTCTCTTTCGTTAATATCTCAGCTGTTTATTTGTATTATGATTGTCTCCTTGCATTGAACGATGGTCAAAACAATCGTCTTTTGATTTGTACTGCAAAAAATAGTTGAAAAGTGTTCCATTACATTGCAATAATGGAAAGAGAAAGTGAACAAAGAGAGCCTCTCAAATGCAGATAGGACCTATTGAAATGTTTGGCCTGAAATCACCGACGAACCGACGTGACAGTGGTGTTTCAAAAGTGTCCCCCCTAAATTTAACGGTCGGCCAGCAAAGCGAGCGAATGCTTCTGTCAAATCAGCTCAGGCGCAAACCTTTTCCTATATGAATACACAGGGGTTTGGAGTCAAGCTATCAAAACAACGCGAACCGTTATAGAGGAGGCGGTAGTGTTCGGCTATTTTCCATCATGGCGTCGGGGACAACAAATTTGAATTTATTTGTTCTAGCTGTCACGTCGGTTCGTCGGTGCTGAAATATCAACTGTAACTCGAAACAAATCATTATAAAGCATTAGAACTATTCATAACATAGGTACTTAGTTTTTCTCCAGTGAAAGTTTACCATAACAAATACTGAATTAATTCACAGTTGTCATATATGTATGTAGGACCGACCGCGCTTGAGGTAATTACCTGCAAGTCTATAGTGTCAAACCC
>NC_085136.1:219255524-219357327 GCF_035046485.1 Aedes albopictus | reverse complement strand
GAAGTAGGAATCTATTAATGAGAGGATAATTGAAGCCAGATTCAGAACACGGGTTCGAAACCTTACTATGATCCAATGTTACGCACCAACCGATGCTGCCGAATTGCAAGATAAAGAGATCTTTTACAGTCAACTGAATGCTGTCATGGACAAGACTCCGAAAGGTGAAATATCAAGATCCTCATGGGCGACTTAAACGCGAAGGTTGGTTCCGACAACTCGGACTATGAGCACGTCATGGGACGCCATGGTCTCGGAGAAATGAGCGAAAACGGAGAGCTGTTTGCAGAGTTTTGTGCGAACAATGACAAGGTGATTGAAGAATCGTGCTTTCTTCATCGACCAGTGCACAAAGTTTCATGCGTTTCCCGTGATGGCGTCACGAAAAATCAAGTCGACCACATCTGCATCAGCCGAAAAGGGAGACGGAGCCTTCTTGATGTGCAGAACAAACGTAGCGCCGACATTACGTCCGACCATCATCTCCTAATCGGCAAAATCCGACTGCGCATTGCAAGCTACGCACCCGAAGAAAGCAGTGGATCACAGATGATACCTGGAGGAAGATAGAGGAGCGAAGGAACGCCAAAGCCGCGATAGAGCGAGCGAAAACACGAGGAGCCAAAGCTGTAGCCCGTCAGTGCTATTCGGCTCTCGAGAAGGAAGTGAAACACTCATGCAGACGGGACAAAGAGCGTGGGTGGACTCTCTAGCCGACGAAGGCGAGAAAGCCGCAAACACCGGCGACATTCGTCTCCTCTACAATGTGTCTCGTCGCCTTAGTGGGACCAAGATGAATGCTACGATGCTAATAAAAGACACGTCTGGACAGTTACTGACCGACCCGGCTGACCAGTTGAAACGCTGGTTATAGCACTTTGGAAACCTTTTTCAAGTGTCGGCCAGGCCATCAACACCTCAGCATGATCTGCCAATGGTTCAACGCATTACCCGTGTCAACACCGAAGCTCCATCAGTGCAGGAGATAGAAACAGCCATCCGTAGCATGAAATCGAACAGGGCCCCAGGGGGTAGATCGCATATCTGCTGAGATGCTCAAAGCTGACCCTGTCGTATCCACACAACTACAGCATCAATTATTCTGCAACATTTGGGAAACCGCGACATTTCCGGATGCATGGCGTCTTAGTAAAGGTACCCAAAAAGGGTGATCTGACTGTATGCGATAATTGGCGGGAGCCCTTAGGCACAAGGGTCTCCCTGAGAAAATCATCGGCCTCATTGAAGCACAGTACAGAGCATTTTCGTGCAGAGTTCTGTGCAACGGTGTTTTGTCCGATCCCATCCGGATCGTTGCTGGAGTGAGGCAAGGATGTATACTATAACCGCTACTGTTCCTCATCGTAATTAACGAGATCCTGGTAGGTGAGATTTTATGAAAATGTGGAAGAGACTGACTTGTGACAGGCTTTTATCGGAAATTAACAATAAACTCAGTTTCTCTTGATCGATGAATACGATTTATCGTTACAATAAATCTACCGTAAACGCACCATACTTTGCGCACCTAGGGCCTAACTTTGGGCACTTTTCAAAAAATAAATCGTTAAACAATATTGTTGGTGCATAATGCAAACTTTTTTCACGGCATACTAGCTAGTGATTGTGGGCATGTGTGAAAAATATGAATGTAGAAAAAATGGCCTTCAAGGAGTGAGTAGCACCCAAATGCGCAAAGGTTGGTGTCTACACGGTAGTTGTCATTTACGACTTCAGTTTTATCATCATTCGAGTCATTCTCAAAGCGTACGAGTCCCCTTTCCACTTTCGCCAGACGACGATACGATTTGGCTGACCGGTTGCGCCATATCGCGAATTCAAATTGCTCATGTGACACGCTTTATACCACCAGGCTCCGATGTAAACCGATGCACAGTGTGTCTCATGTTCATCATTATCACGATCGAAGGTTGAGAACTTCCCCCCCGAATGATAACTTAAACTGTCTTCCGCTGTTCCGTTGTACGCTCCCAATTTTATTAGGTTGTAGAACTCCGCTTCACTGCCGATCGCAAACTCAGAATATCGTGCAACCGCTTTTTCTCCATCAAAGCCTTCCATTTGAATGGCCAGCTCGTACGAACCGGAATATGTTATCTGAAAAGAATACATGGAAAAGCTGTATTATGACACACCTTGAAAGACCAGTTGAAATAAACTTTACGTACCTCATGGAGCTTATTCAGTCCAAGCCAGAATTCTCCATCCAATGCACCGAACCCTTCCTTATACTCAGCCCAGGGCCGATAGAAATCAACTGCTCCATTGAATCGATTTTGAAATACCAGCCAACCGCCACCTTCATAGTCCTGGTCACAGAACACCTCAATCGGTGCTTTCAAGCCTCGAGAAATGTCCAATCGATGTATGCCGGATTTTCTAGAACGCAATTCACTGCACGACCGAGGCAAATCTGAAAGTGCGTAGGCAGTTGTTTTAAGATATTAAGTCGTTACAATACGTTTTTTTTACTTCATACGAACCTGAAGAGATGCTTGAAGAATCGGTGCCGATCGAATTTTTCCATACCAACGATTGAATATTTCTGGTTAGTTCCTGGACATCATTACGTAGGTTTTGAGCTTCTCCTGTTGATTGGAGCTGAGACTTCAATGCACTGTAAAATTAATGTTGCACGTTATAATGGTTAGCTATCCTAACAGTTAAATACTTACATGCTCTCCAGAGCTTCCAAACGTGCTGCAAGCAATTCATATCCAAATCCCGAACAAGAATCCAACTTTTCTTGAGCTGCGTTATTTTGCACAATCAGCAAAATAAAGTAAACTCCGATAAAAAGAAATTTCTTCATTTCGAGAAACGAGCTCCAACTATGTATGCCTTTCACAACTGATGGAGCTCTGTGAATTTAGCGGTACATTTTATACTGCCTGCATGGGGGTTCCCCTGCAGACTCTGCGGGGATTCTTGTTGAGGCCCACTGAAGAAGTTTGTTCAAGAAGAGGCACAATGTATACACTGCATCCTAATCTTTTATCAACTGTTGATTTTCCTGAGTGATAACTCAATTCGTCTGAAACAAAGGTACAGGATAGTGCACTCTTCAATGTCAAGGTATGCGTCGAATGATGTTGGCCGATGAGTTCATTTACCAGAAAGATTTGGAGCTTGCATCATATTCGCGAACTGTGCGGATGGATATTATAATATAACAGTTATATTCTACACAACCTATTAGAATCTGTATTCCCAAATAGCTAACAGATTGCCCTGAAGATTTATCCATGTTTATCCTGGTTTTATGCGAGCATGTGAAAAAGCCAGTGATTCTGTGTTAGTTTTATGTGATATTTTTTTTTTTTTTACTTTGCACCTCAGGCGTTTCATGAAAGTAACAAGTATCATATAATAACTTCTATAAAAATCACCAGATGAAAGTTTGCAAGGAATCATGAATTGATTTTTACACTCTATAATAATACAAAGATTCTATGGAACTATAATTTTACAGAAAACTATCTGTCCCGGCAAACGTCGTACTGCCTGCCTGCCGTCAACCCCCGTTGGTTTGACCGCTTCTAATCTGAACACTTTTTAATTTGACCCCCTCTTATCTGCATAACGTGCAAACTAAAAATTGTTCAAACCCGCCCAAGGTGACTTACAATTTAGTTCTCCACAAAAAAAAATGTTATCAACGGTCAAGTTTCAATACAATAAATATGATTTCACAAAAATGGAAGTCTTACTTACCTTACGGATCAGGCTAAGGCCGGAGTGGCCTCTGCTGTACATGTAACCGTCTCAATTCCACTCGGTCAATGGCTGTTTGTTTCCAGTTCCGCACTCTGCGTAGGGTCCCCAGATCGTCCTCCACTTGGTCGACCCACCTAGCTCGCTGCGCTCCACGTCTTCTTGTACCAGTCGGATGACTCTCGAGAACGTGACTTTCGCCACTTTCGCGGTGTGGCCGATGGTTTGGTTCTCTCAGCAGCTGATGCAGCTCGTGGTTCATTCGCCTTCTCCAAGTCCCGTCTTCCATCTGCACTTCGCCGTAGATGGTACGCAACACCTTCCGTTCGAAAACTCCAAGGGCGCGCGCGGTCCTCTGCATGTAGGGTCCATACTTCGTGCCCATAGAGGACTACCGGTCTAGTCAGCGTTTTGTAGATAGTTAACTTCGTGTGACGGCGAACTTTGTTCGATCGTAGAGTTCTGCGGAGTCACCAGTGAGCCCAAGTACACAAATTCTTCAACCGCCTCGATTTAAACCCTGTCGATAGAAGTTCTGGGTGTGCGGGCGCGGTGATTCCTTCCTGGAGCCCTTTGCCATAATGTACTTTGTCTTCGACACATTAATGACTAATCCGATTCGCCTGGCTTCACTCTTTAGTCGGATGCACGTTTCGCCGTCGTCTCAAATTTACGAGCAATAATATCAATACCATCAGCGAAACCAAGCGGCTGAACGGACTTCGCTCTCCTAATTACACCCTCTGAAGCAATGTTGAACTGTTGGTTGAACAGCAAGCACGAAAGACCATCACCTTGCCGTAACCCTCTGCGAGATTCGAAGGGACTCGAGAGTGTCCCTGATACTCGAACTACGCACATCACTCGATCCATCGTCGCCTTGATCAATCGTATCAGTTTATCCGGGAATCCGTATTCGTGCATAATCTGCCATAGCTGTTCTCGGTCGATTGTATCATACGCCGATTTGAAATCGATAAACAAGTGATGTGTGGGCACGTTGTATTCGAGGCATTTCTGCAACACCTGACGGATGGCGAACATCTGGTCCGTTGTAGCGCGTTTACCCATAAATCCAGCCTGATATTGCCCCACGAATTCTCTTTCAATCGGTGATAGACGGCGCGGCGGCATAAAATTTGAGAGAGTATCTTCTAGGCAGCGCTCAGTAGTGTGATCGCGCGTATCAGTAGGTCGGCTCCAGAGGCACGTTCTCCTCCATTTGGGAAATTTGTGCCATTGCATGATAGTTCCCGCATTCGAACTTGTCGCCCTTTTTATAGATGGGACACACGATACATTCCATCCACTCCTCCGGTAATACTTCCTCCTCCCAAATTTTGATAATGACCCAGTGTAGTGCTCTCACCAGTGCTTCTCCACCGTATTTTAGTAACTCGCTTGGTAGTTGATCTGCTCTAGCGGCTTTGTTGTTTTTCAGCCGGTCAACCTTCTCTTCAATCTCTTGGAGGTCACGGGACCGGAAGTCTTACGTCCTGTGCACATACTCTTAGATCTGTTACCACGCCACCTTCGGTACTTCGTCATTGAGGTATTCATCGCTTGCGGTTCAGCTTCTCGTAGAACTTTCGTGTGTCCTTAGGGGTCATACACAAATTACGTTACGCTCTTAGGGGGGAGAGGGGGTTCTGCAGAACGTGACGACCCTTACAAAAAATATTGAAGTTCCATACAAAAAGTGTGACATAGGGGGGAGGGGGGTTTGAAAAAGGTTGAATTTAGCGTGACATAATTTGTGTATCACCCCTTAGCGTGGTACACCTCTTCCATCGCTTCGCGATCTCGTTCTACCTGCTGGCGCTTCTTCATCCGGAAGACTGAGTTTTGCCTATTCCGCTCCTGTCTGTAACGTGCCTCGTTCGCTCTCGTACGGTGTTGCAGCATTCTCGCCCATGCTGCATTCTTCTCGTTTTTCAACTGTTCACATTCGCCGACGGACCAGTCGTTTCTGTGATTCGGAGTCGCGAAGCCTAATGCTGCAGCCGAAGTACTACCTATGGCGGATCGGATGTCCCTCCAGCCATCTTCAAGTGTAGCTGCGCCAAGCTGCTCTTCCGTTGGTAGGGCCACTGCTAGCTGCTGCGCGTAGTCTTGAGCCACTTCTACGTTACGCAGCTGCTGTATTACTGTACATTTTCCTTGAAATTTCTCCAGGGACTCTGTCACGTCACGAATTGTGACTAACTCTATTGGTTCCAATATGGGCTGCAAAATAATGAGGCAACCTGGAGCGTCTAACATGGCTCTGGTCCTAACAAGTTCCTATCTCATGCTTCCACGAGTCAATCGATGACCATAAGCAGACCGCTGTTCTTTTGAAACAAAATAGCACTGGAAGGAGAGATATGTAGAGAAGCTGAACCATTGTCAGGCGGTCGGATGTGTTCCAGGACTTCATAGACGACTAGCTGTCCCGGCAAACGTCGTACCGCCTGCCTACTGTGTTTTTTGACGTGCAGCTCGAAAGGGACGCACAGTGGGACCATTCCGAAAAAAGACGATCAAAACCTCTAAGACACGTTAGATGACATTTTGTCATATAGGTGTCTTTGGATGATTTGTTCAGAAAAATATTTTCTATTTTTGTGCATATTCACTGCATTGCAAAATTGTAAGGTGAACCCGAGCAAAAAATATTTTTTCAAAACACTTTTCTAGAGGGTAAAAACTCACGAAATTGTTTCGATATTACTTTTAGTTCATGCAAAAAATTATTTTGAAAAATAAACAAGAGAAATAACTGCAGGCACTCGTTTTATTTTATTTTAAATTTTTGACACAAAACTATTGGAGGTGTGCATTATATTTTCGCATTTTTAGTATTTTAACCGAAATGTTGACATAGTAAATGAAAAAAAAAATCATGGTAAATCATGGTATTAGCTGATTGATGAATGTATGTAATTCAACATAAACAAATGCATTGAGAATTGCATTATAAAGTTAGATGAAAAAACACAATTTTCGATTGGTGTTAAAAAAATCATCTAAAAATTTAATAAGCGATATTTTTTGTCGGGTATTGAATATAAAGTACACCACAGTGAAAGAAATGCAGACTAATTGAACGAGAATAGTCTATTTTATGAGGCTAGTCAAACGACAGGATTACGCGCTCTGATGTTTACGTTTTCAATCATCATGATGATGGTTAATGACTGCGCGCAAGTCAAGCGTAGTTTTTGAAACTGGCTAAAACCATAATTAGAAATTTTTATTTAATTTTTTTTCGCAAGTTAACGAGTGAATCGCAACGAAAAAAAAATACCTGATTAATTATTGAGTTTTGTATTGCTTTTACGACAGCTTTTGAGCCTATTTTGGCTCAAATTTCTCATCTCTGCAATTTATCGAACAACTACCTTTTCAAAAATTACACGATATTCCAGCAAAACAAACGTGCGTGGAATTCTATCAGTTGACGCCGCTTCTGCGATCAGCTGTTCTGAAGCGTCTCGTAAAATGGCTTATACTAATTGAATGAACAAAAAATAAATTCGAACAGTTTTCATTTTTGTATTGAATGATTTGTATGAGATTTGTGAATATTCTCTTTGAAAAATGAGTACCAAAACAGCATCAGAAATCAAAGTACCTTATCAGACCCGATTGTAAAGTCACTCTTGGTCTATTCTCGGCATAATGAAGCATTGAAACCCTGATAGCAACAATCAATATGAAACTGGAGAATTTGTTGTGACGCCAGTCGTTCCCCCAGTAAGTTCGCCCAATACTGGTGTTTCTGACGCCACACTCAGCGAAGTAAACTACCGAAATTCATCAAAATACCTTATGAAATTTAGCCATAACTGTAAAGTATGGATGCCATAAGAATACCTTATGAAAATTGAACATGCTTATTATGACTCAATTACATAAGATAAACTTATGAAAAGAGCAGAAAAATCACAAAATGATGCAGACTGGAATCGATCCATGAACGTCGAGATCACTGAGCTCGGCCCAACCCACGCGGCTATCGACGCTTGAGAATATAGTGTTGCTATGAGTATAAAAGCCAAACTGTGAGTCGATTCTGCGTCATAGACCGACCTTATGAAAATCGTTCTAGCCGTTATGAATTGTTTAAAGGCCATTTCATAAGTTAGACCTTATGATAATCTTAGGTTTACTTGCCTGAGTGCACGCTTTCAATGTCAGTTTGCTCCGCCCATCTTTATCGAAGCAAGACTGAGTCCACAAATCTAGTGACCAACGGCAGAGCTGAAAGCATTACGCAACAGTTGAACATTGACGTGCTGATGGTACAGATGCATAGGGCCCTGCATGCATTTCTCTCCTTCTCTTTCACTCTTACAGAAATTTTGTAAACAACAAGGCCACGAAACGTCACAATCCCATACAAAATCAAAACAGTGCAGTGCCCTATTGCTGTAAGGTTGGATTCTAATCATCCAAGTTCGGGAATACAGTAGACGTTCGCTCGGTGCAAACGCTTTAACTGCAATGCTTTTTAACTGCAAGTCCGCTAAGTGCAACAATTTTGCAGTTATCGCACCGCTATCCGTCAAAATGAAATGTCAACAGCGATGCGATGTTTTTTGCATGCACTTTTGTTGCAATGCGATGTTTTTCGTATGCACATTGGTTGCATTCTGCAGCAACTGACAGTTATGTGACGTCTGTCAGTTGTTGCAGTTATCGAATTTCATTCGGTAAGTGAAACGTAAACATGTTGCACTTATCGAACGTCTACTGTACTTCGGGCGCCGGATCCTTCCATAGTTCCAGCAACGCATGCCACACCAAGTGCCTCGTCTGAAAAATATGTACCTTTACTGCATCGTACATCGTAATGTTTTTAATTTAAATTTGAAAAATAAAAGATTCAGATATTCTAAAACAACTTTGAAAAGGAAGTCTAATTGAAAATTAAAGCATCCGTGCAAAAAGATTGTACAACTATGCAGACTGGAATCGAACCATAAACGTCGAGATCACTGAGCTCTAGTTTAACCCACACGGTTATCAACGCTTGAAGATATGGTGTTGCTAAATATGTATAAAAATCAATCTGTCAGTTGACACTGCGTCATTGGGAAATCTTTCTCGTTGTCATGGCCACTAAATTGGCGAACTCAGTCTTGCTTTGATGAAAACGGGCGGAGTCAACTGACATTGAAAGCGTCGCTTTAAGAAAACCAGTATTGGACGATTTTACTGGGGGAAACATGGGGGAAAAACTGGCGTCAGAAATCGAACTTAATTTGTTCCTGACATTTCAGGCCAAACATTTCAATAGGTCGTATCTGCATTTGAGAGGCTCTCTTTGTTTACTTTCTCTTTCAATTATTGCAATGTAATGGTACACTTTTCAACAATTTTTGCAGAACAAATCAAAAGACGATTGTTTTGACCATCGTTCAATGCAATGAGACAATCATGATACAAATAAACAGCTGAGATATTAACAAAAGAGAGGGAAACCAAAGAGAGCCTCTCTTCTGCAGATTGGACCTTTAGACATGTTTGGCCTGATTTATGTCTTAGTATTAAGTCTATGCTGATAGCACGGTTGCCAAAAAGTGCCTATTCAAAAAATATTCAATAGTGAAAATAGTGAAAAAATGTCAAAAAAATTGGTTTACTGTCACAATACTCAATTATACGGAGTTGGTGTCTTCGGCAAAATAGCGTATTTCAGTAGCACCCACAAACCTGTACAACATATCAGGTTGAAACTTTACGATCATGGAAAAGTTCAAAAACTGATTTTGAGGTTGTTTTTTAAAACCTTAATATCATCTCCCAAAAATGGAGTCCAAGCTATATGGTGTCTTCAGCAAAGTTACTTGAAATCACATGTTCTACAACTTTGCTCAAGACACCTACCCTCTAAAAAAATATTTTGAAAAAAAAAACATCCTTCTACTCGGGTTCATCTTGCAGTTTTAGCATATAGTAAATATGCCCAAAAATAGAGAAGATTTTTCTGAACATATCCTCCAAAGACACCTATGTATATGTCAAAATAACATCTAACGGGTCTTACAGCTTTTGATCATCTTTTTTCAGAATCGTCCCACTGTGGGACGTTTCCGCAAGGTCATTTGTATGGGAGCCCTCCCTTTCCAGAGGGGGAAGGATTCTCACACTATGCTAAGAACCTTCCCCGGCCCCTACAGCACCCACATACAAAATTTCACACCGATCGGTTCAGTAGTTTCCGAACCCATAGCGGTCAGACAGACAGACAGACAGAAATTCATTTTTATAAAGATAGATAGATATCTCGGGATCGACCGTCGAGCCGTGGCGTTCATACCTTTTAAGAGGGAAACTGTAAGGATAGGACTTATGATTAAAAGGCCAAGCATATGTTTGCTGGTAGTCAACATCGCGCCGTGATAAGTGGTGACAAAGTGGAGAGAACTTCGTGCAGTGCCCTATAGGAGGTAAAAATGGTAATGTTGTGAACGAACTTATCTTGGTGCTCTAGTGACGTACGAAAATGATGTTACCCGCGAGTCGAGAAGACCGATTGCGGCTGCAAATCAGGCCTTTTTCAGTCCGCAAAAAACAGCTGAAATCCCGCAGGCTGCAAACGAGGAAAAAACTCGCATTGTACTAGACCCTGATTCTTCCGTGGGCATTGAGAGAAGTTCATTGGAGAGCCTTTGAAGTCTTCGAACGTAAAGTGCTTTAAACTACTTAGTGATAAACTGGGCTAAACACATAGCTCGTATGCCGGAGAAATGACAAGCTAAAACTATGTTTAGCAGAGAACCAGGAAGGGGCCGTTGGTTTCGTGTCAGGTCGTGCACATGTTGGATTTTTGCAGTTGAGTTAAAGGAGGAATTAAAGGACACTAAACGTTTTGGACGATTGGAAACGATTGGCATAGGACCGTGACCAGTAGGGGCAAATGCTTCATTCAGCGTAGAGTCATCGGTATGAGTTGTAGTTCATCGAGCATCAAGTAAGTACAATTTCTATACCCAAATTGTCAATATCGCTTGCTTATATCACTTTGCAGAATTATGGCAGAATAGGACCCGATGCCTAAATAATCCCACATCCTAAATATATTTAAACCACAAAACCTAATTAAAAGGGTGCACAAGGAGGACATTGAGAGGGGAAAAATAAAGACCCCTTATGCTGAATAAATTGAAATCACGGATCGTCGCATTTGGTAATTTATATTTATTTACATCTTCTCAACAATGATATCGAATTTTCGTTCATTATGCATTACCATCCGTACGTCTGAAGTGCATCGCTGATTTTTTCATAGCTCGATTCACCCTTCTATCCAGATGCCGTTCGAATGCAGCCTTGAAGTTTTCCAGTTGTTGCCGAGCTTGCCTTCCGAGGATGTGTTCTCCCAGCATAAAGTAGGGCGGTACCGTTGTGTTCCGTGGGACACTACGAGCCTCCAGAAAGAATGGCCGTTTCTCCTCCTCTGACATTGCGCGCCATTCTTGGGCACTGTCACGAACGGCTGATCGCATAGTGGGAAAGTTTTTTCGCCTTCGATTGAAGCGGACGAAGTTGAAAAATGGCGAACGGGAAATTTTGGTCACACACCTCAGTGCTTCCACCCTCGGATCGGAGCGGCCTTCGCCCGTGGAACTCATTGGAAGATCAAGTTATTTTGAGATTAGCGATGAAGGTCAAATAATGGTTCAAACCTTAGATATTAAAACTGGATTGCTACGATGCCTACCGTAATATTTGGAGTAGTTGATCAGCGGAGTGAAGCTTGAAGGTGGTATATATTAAGCCTGGAACACATAGCGTCCGTTCCGTCGAGGTTTGCGTTTTTTTGACAGTTTTCCCATGGGAAATGTGTCAAACTACTGTCACGCACACGCAAACGTATGCATTGTGTGGGGCACTTTAGCGTGGTTCAAACAATCGTTTTTGCTCCTCTCCTTTCCTCCTCTTCTTGGCGTAACGTCCTCACTGGGACAAAGCCTGCTTCTCAGCTTAGTGTTCTATGAGCACTTCCACAGTTATTAACTGAGAGCTTCCTCTGCCAATGACCATTTTGCATGTGTATATCGTGTGGCAGGCACGAAGATACTCTATGCCCAAGGAAGTCAAGGAAATTTCCTTTACGAAAAGATCCTGGACCGACCGGGAATCGAACCCGTCACCCTCAGCATGGTCATGCTGAATACCCGTGCGTTTACCGCCTCGGCTATATGGGCCCTAATTAATGAGGCGTCTGATATGAATGCGGTCTTCGGCAAAAATGTAGCTGATAGAGTAGCCTAGGATAACCAAGGGTCGACTAACCCACTGTGGCACTTGGGGAAATGCTACGGTCGATTGAATGAAAAACATCGTTTGCCCATAGTAATTCCTATACAAACTTTAACGGACTTGTGCAGTCTCAATTTTCAACCAAATGAGCTCAAATCTTGAAAAGAGTACTAATTACCAAAGTTATAACATTTTCTGTAAAACGTGTGATTACAGTCAACTGAAATCATAAACCCAAAAGAAAATGTTCCTAAAACAGTTTCGAAGTTTGAAAATATTTGTGACATTTTCAGGTCTGTCTAATAAATCAGAGTAGGCTTCGCCGCGGGAAGACGCATTCGCTATCGCTTTTCACTTCGCGGTCTCGTTCAGCGTGGTTTTAGTGAAAATTTGACTAGCGCTGCGCCATCCGGGAACGGAATACGGGGTCTGCTAAACAGCGTGGCTCAGCGTTTTTCGTGAAAATTCCGTGCAGGATAGCGGTTTGATTGGAGAGAGGAATTAGTTTGTGCGATTTTTGACAAGGAGCTGTTAATAAACCACGTAGACTTTTTGGGGAGAGGGGGGTGTCTGGCCAAAGTCTACGCTCCATACAAATTTTTAAATTTTTGTATGGACAAAAGTCTACGAGGGGGAGGGGGGTCTGAGGTGGCCAAAATTTGGACGTGGTTTATGAACGGCCCTCAAGGCTAGTGGGCTACTATTAGAATAAACAATCGAAGTAGTCGGTGATAATCCATGCCGCTACTGTCAGAATAAAATTTTCATTCTTGTAAACCGTTAACTAAACCACACACGTTTCACTCTATAATAGGTTATGGAGCCCATATTTAACCTGCAGATTTCAAGATTTTTCAAACAGAAGAAAAGGAAGATGTTCACGAGTAGGAGTTCCGGTCAGCAAAAAGATGAAGTTGCCGCCGGCGGACGAGGCGTGACTGAAGCAGGAAGCATACGAGTCAGCAGGAGTTCCGTGGCGCTGCCAGCCATTGAGAAGCTACGAGGACGGGAAAGTTACACCACGTGGGCGTTTGCGATGCAGATGATCCTGATCCGCGAGGGAAACTGGTGTACACATAATTTCTTTCTCCGAGGTCAGCAAAAAAAATTGCCGAGAATCCAACAGCTGAGAGCTCGGTAAAAATATCGATTAAAGTTCAAATTGCCGACTGAACTGCATTGGCGTAAATAGGGGGTGGCCAGGGGGGGGGGGGGCTGGCCCCCTCCAGAATAATCCATTTCGGAAAAAAAATCACGCAATTCAGGCGAAAAGTATCTTTTCAGTATAAAAATCTATATCGACATGGCCTTGGCCCCCCCTAGAACTATGACCTAGTTACGCCAATGCTGAACTGCAAAACAAGGAGAAGCACAGCTGTCAAACTTTGACGAACACTTCGGTAATGCATTACCGAGAATGTCGGCACCCAATATTACATTATTAGGATGGTTTTCGTATGATTTTCTCTCCACGAGGTGTGTGGGCGGCCCCAATAATATTTTGAATTAAATTGAATACATAAATCAGTATTGATCAAGCGAGCCAAACTTCATGAGCATAGATGACCACACAATTCGTAGTTGCGACTCCGTGATTGACCAAAGCAATCGAAATTGCACAAGGAATCAATGAATACGGCTTGGGACTAGCCTACTATTCTCAGTGTGCACAGTTCAAGAGCTCTCAATTATAGTAAGGTCAATAACGGCACCGGCCACGTCCTTGCGGTCATCGAGGATGGGAGGGAATGTTAGTGAGACAAACGTTGTTATAAAGACCGCGAATCGCTGCAACTCCACGTTTGTCTCAGGAAGGGATTTTTGTTAGTAGGGTATGGTACATTGTCAATCTTGGAGTCCCCTATGGTTGGTGATGTAATTTGACAATGGATTAATAAACACTAACTTTCGCGTTGATCAAGTGAGCCAAACTTCAGCCTAATAATTCTTAACGCATCTTTGAGTGCAGGAAGTTCGGTTAGAGCAAACAACCATTAAATGGGTATTAACGTAGTTGATTATCTTCTAGCCGTCCAGAGTCCTCATTCTTAAGTTGATGCGAAAATGTTTACAATCAAAGTGCCATTGAACTTGACAAAGCCGGTGAAAGTAAACCAAAATAGAGGTAAACAGAAGGAAAGAAAATCCTACACATTAAGCCAAAGACGACAACGTTGAATCTCTATACAGCACAGCCGGAATGGCTCGAAGCGAGAACCCTTTTGCTCCGTGTCTCCATTCTTAAAATCGCAAACAAAAGTCCTCTCTCGAGAGGGTCCCAACAAAGGTACAATGTAGAAAACAGTGGCAAAATCTTGAAAACATTACGATCACTTCGTACACACATCAAGCCGCGCCTGCTCCTGAAAGGCGGAAGACATCCAAACAAACATCACTAATACCGCAAATATTTGCTCCTAAGCAGTTGACGATTATCTCCTTTTGTCCATTATTCCGGTTGATCCCTCTCCGTTCGAACTAGGGGCCCTGAGCAGAGACCCGTGTATATTGCAGCACAGAAGCTTATAGAAAAGGTCTGAAAAGGTGCATCTTGCAATCGGACCGAAGTTGCTCTTATTGATCTTTTCAAGTGTGCGCTTGCGGATTTGTAGATCTTTTCGACTCGATACATGGCTACATTCGGCTTCACATGGCTATGCTGAAAAATTCAAAGAACAGGCTAAAAGCTGAAACGAAAGACACTGTCCGGCAGAGTAATAACATAACTTCCCTGCGGAGATAAGTTATTAAACTTATTTAATCTATCGCAGCACTAGGCAAAACGGCAAACCGTCCGCCGGCTATGGCATGTGTTGGTCCGGACGAGGATGCGCCTTTTTCTGAGTATGATCTTTAAATTGAACGTTCGGATTTAATCATCTGTTGTTGTTTGCTACCCTGCAAAGATGGGCCAATGTGGGAGGCGGTATTTCTGTGTGAAATATTAATACGCCATGCGGAGCCTTTTTGTGGCTGTGCCGAGGTTTTGTGCATTTAGTCTGCTTCCGGATAATCCCTGGGAAGAAAAGCTTCTTTTGTGGGAAACTGGACCATTTGATAGGTATTTATTTGTGGCTTCCAATCACAAAAAAACTGGCGATTTTTGAAGATCATGTATTTGCTATTTTGCGTTCGATTTTAAAACTTGAGATACACCACGGTGGTCGAAAGCCGCTTGACTACATTGTTTTATTTTTCTAAAAATTGTCTCTTATTATAGAAGCTTCAACTAAAAATGGTTATTTTTTGTCATTACGAAAAATTAGGTTTGAATGTGATTTTTTACATATTTCTGTAGAATGAGGTACAACCTTGAGTACGACTGAGTATCATGGTCAGTCAGCCTCATTTAACATGCAATTCATCCTACTATCAATTACACACGCACATACACACTAATAAAAAAAATGTGGGGCTGTTCATAAACCACGTAGACCAAATTTTGGCCATCTCAGAACCTACCCCCTTCCCTCGGAGACTTTCGTCCATACAAAAATTTTAAAATTTGTATGGAGCGTAGACTTTGACCAGACCCCCCTCCCCACAAAAAGTCAACGTGGTTTATGAATGGTCCCTGTTGGCAAAAGTGTCGAAAAGTGGCCGTTTTGACGCTCTTTTGCTCACTGAAAACGTCAATATTTCACTGAGCAAAAGAGCGCTTCCTCAACCTACTTTTTATCATTAAAACAAAAGTGCCGAAATGTACGACGTGCAGGTGGCCACTGCATCCGATAGGCTATGGAAGCGGCCGACAGGGACACAGGTATCCTTGGTTCACCTACCTGTGGCGGACGTAAAAAAGTCCGTTAAAGTAGGGAGGATCAAGACAGGCTAGGGACATTCCACGAGCCACCGGAGGTTTGTTTCAGGCGTCTGAAACCAGGACACAAGTCATGGGACTGCAGAGACCCTGACAGGAGCAAACTGTGTAGGGGATGCGGCGCCGAAGGCGGTGACCGATCGAGCAGTTTACGCAAATGCTGGACTGTTTGACGACCGTGCTAACAGGGTGTAGGCCGTTGGTAATAGCGGGTGACTTGAATGCCTGGGCCGTGGAATGGAGCTGACGATAGCTACACTCACAGTGATCACCTGGCGGTTCGCTACAGTATCGACTACAACAACAGCAGGCAGCGGGTAGAGGAAGAGGCGGCTAGGCCAAGGTTGAAGACATCATAATTCGAAGAAGGGGTATTTAGGAACGCGCTCCGCCGTGAGCGAAACCTACTTGGTTCTGACGGCGACGAGTTGGTAGCGGTGTTCTCGTATGCGTGCGATGCGATCATGCCTAGGTGGTTTTCGTCGCTGCAAAATCCGCGCTTAAGACCGAGATACGGGCAAGCAAAAAGGCCTGCTTCGAGGGTCTCTGTCAGAGTGCCAATGCGAATCCGTGGGGTAATACCTACAGAATCGTGATGGCCAAGACGAGAGGTGTAATAGCTCCTACAGAGCGAGGGGCTTTTTCCGCGTCATGGTCCTAGTCCTTTGGCACGGTAAAGGCTGGGTATGCTGCGCAATTCAGATCCCATTGTGATCATCTAGCCTCTGCCCAGCAACTCCTATCCCTACCTCCACGCGGTACCGGCCGGAAACTATGAACAACCTTAGGGAAGATCGGGTAACCAACCCCGGTGGGAACTTTGGTCGTAGGCTGACAGGGAAGGGGGGGTTTGCTTCGGCAAACCTGAGCGTCTGTTCTCCAGGAGGAGCGGCTCACAACTGCGTTTGATCCCCATGTTAGGGGCGGCTGATCTACGTCCGAGTGCCAGGGAAGGACTCTAAGCTTAACTGTGCACTATATGGTCCTCCGGAAAGTAGGGGGTTGGTGTCAGGCCCTACGAGCCAGCCGTAAAAACCCATTGTAACGGAAAATCAGCAACAGAATAATACGAACCGAGACCAACGGCAACGACCCCAGCGAACAAAAAGGACTTGCGATTGGAAACTCGGTACGTGGAACTGCCGATCTCTCAACTTCATTGGGAGCACCCGCATACTCGCCGATCTACTGAAGGACCGCGGGTTCGGCATCGTAGCGCTGCAGGAGGTGTGTTGGACAGGATCCATGGTGCGAACGTTTAGAGGTAATCATACCATCTACCAGAGCTGCGGCAACACACGCGAGCTGGGAACAGCTTTCATCGTGATGGGTGATATGCAGAGGCGCGTGATCGGTTGGTGGCCGATCGACAAAAGAATGTGCAGGTTGAGGATCAAGGGCCGATTCTTCGACTTCAGCATAATAAACGTGCACAGCCCACACTCCGGAAGTACTGATGATGATAAGGACGCATTTTACGCGCAGCTCGAACGCGAGTACGATCGCTGCCCAAGCCACGACGTCAAGATCATCATAGGTGATTTGAACGCTCAGGTAGGCCAGGAGGAGGAATTCAGACCGACGATTGGTAAGTTCAGCGCCCACCAGCAGACGAACGAAAACGGCCTACGACTCATTGATTTCGCCGCCTCCAAAAATATGGCCATACGTAGCACCTTTTTCCAACACAGCCTCCCTTATCGTTACACCTGGAGATCACCACAGCAGACGGAATCTCAAATCGACCACGTTCTGATTGACGGACGGCACTTCTCCGACATTATCGACGTCAGGACCTATCGTGGCGCCAACATCGACTCCGACCACTATCTGGTGATGGTACCGGCGACCGCCACGGTACAACCTAGAGCGACTGAAGCATCCGGATGTCGCCTCAGCATACGCGCAGAATCTCGAAGCCGCGTTGCCAGACGAGGGCGAGCTCGATGAGGCCCCTCTAGAGGACTGCTGGAGTACAGTGAAAGCAGCCATCAACGACGCAGCAGAGAGCACCATCGGGTACGTGGAACGGAATCGACGGAACGAATGGTTCGACGAAGAGTGCAGAACGGTTTTGGAAGAGAAGAACGCAGCGAGGGCGGTAATGCTGCAGCAAGGGACTCGACAGAACGTGGAACGTTACAAACAGAAGCGGAAACAGCAGACCCGCCTCTTTCGGGAGAAAAAGCGCCGCCTGGAAGAAGCGGAGTGTGAAGAAATGGAACTGCTGTGCCGTTCCCAAGAAACACGGAAGTTCTATCAGAAGCTCAACGCATCCCGCAACGGCTTCGTGCCGCGAGCCGAAATATGCAGGGATAAAGACGGAGGCCTCTTGATGGACGGACGTGAGGTGATCGAAAGGTGGAAGCAGCACTTCGATCAGCACCTGAACGGCGTGGAGAACGTAGGCACGGGAGCCCACGGCAACGGAAGACGGTGCAACGGAGGACGGAAATGAACCAACTCCCACGCTGAGGGAAGTTAAGGATGCCATTCACCAGCTCAAAACCAACAAAGCAGCTGGTAAGGATGGTATCGCAGCTGAACTCATCAAGATGGGCCCAGAAAAGTTGGCCACCTGTCTGCATCGGCTGATAGTCAGGATCTGGGAAACCGAACAGCTACCGGAGGAGTGGAAGGAAGGGGTAATCTGCCCCATTCACAAAAAAGGCGACCATTTGGAATGTGAGAACTTCAGGGCGATCACTATTTTGAATGCTGCCTACAAAGTGCTATCCCAGATCATCTTCCGTCGTCTGTCACCTAAAACAAATGAGTTCGTGGGAAGTTATCAAGCCGGCTTCATCGACGGCCGGTCGACAACGGACCAGATCTTTACCGTACGGCCAATCCTCCAGAAATGCCGTGAATACCAGGTCCCAACGCATCACCTGTTCATCGACTTCAAAGCGGCATACGACAGTATCGACCGCGCAGAGCTATGGAGAATCATGGACGAAAACGGCTTTCCTGGGAAGCTGACTAGACTGATTAAAGCAACGATGGACGGTGTGCAAAACTGCGTAAGGGTTTCGGGTGAACTATTCAGCTCATTCGAATCTCGCCGAGGACTGCGACAAGGTGGCGGACTCTCATGTCTACTCTTCAACATCGCTCTGGAAGGTGTGATGAGACGAGCCGGGCTCAACAGCCGGGGAACGATTTTCACAAAATCCGGTCAATTTGTGTGCTTTGCGGACGACATGGACATTATAGCTAGAACATTTGGAACGGTGGCAGAACTGTACACCCGCCTGAAACGCGAAGCAGCAAAGGTCGGACTGGTGGTGAATGCCTCAAAAACAAAGTACATGCTGGTAGGCGGAACCGAATACGACCGAATCCGTCTGGGTAGTAATGTTACGTTAGACGGGGATACTTTCGAGGTGGTGGAGGAATTCGTCTACCTCGGATCCTTACTGACGGCTGACAACAACGTGAGCCGTGAAATTCTGAGGCGCATCATCAGCGGAAGTCGGGCCTACTACGGGCTCCAGAAGAAACTGCGGTCGAAAAAGATTCACCCACGCACCAAATGCACCATGTACAAAACGCTAATAAGACCGGTGATCCTCTACGGGCACGAGACATGGACCATGCTGGAGGAGGACCTACAAGCACTCGGAGTTTTCGAGCAACGCGTGTTAAGAACGATCTTCGGCGGTGTGCAGGAGAACGGTGTGTGGCGGAGAAGGATGAACCACGAGCTCGCTGCACTTTACGGCGAACCCAGCATCCAGAAGGTAGCCAAAGCCGGAAGGATACGATGGGCAGGGCATGTTGCAAGAATGCCGGACAACAACCCTGCAAAGCTGGTGTTTGCAACTGATCCGGTTGTCACAAGAAGGCGTGGAGCGCAGAGAGCACGATGGGCGGACCAGGTGGAGCGTGACTTGGCGAGCATTGGGCGCGACCGAGGATGGAGAGCGGCAGCCACGAACCGAGTATTGTGGCGTTATATTGTTGATTATGTCTTGTCTTAATGATGTTGAACAAATAAATGTATGTATGTATGGTCCTAGTCCTTGCTGGAGTTCAACACGAAGTGCTTTCACATAACCTCAGGAGTCCTGCAAGTTTCTATCCGGGGTCCGATGTTATGGAATGTCATGCAGGGCGAGGTGTTGAGGTTAGAGCTCCCGGTAGGGTTGGAGATCGTCGGCCATGCTAACGACATTACGCTGGAAGTCTACGGTGAGTCGATTGAAGAAGTGGAGTTGACTACTACCCAGTCGATCAAGGTTGGGGAGGCGTGGATGAGATACAGGAAACTGGAGTTGGCTCACCACAAAGCTGAGATGATGGTTGTGAATAACCGGAAGTCGGAGCAACAAGCGGTGATCAGTGTAGGCGAGTGCACTATCCCGTCAAACACTTGGGCGCGATGATCAACGATAAGCTAGAAAGTATTGGGTTTCTTGTTGATGTTTAGACTACTGTGATAATTTGAGAATCCACTAAATCATCGTTTCCCAGCGATATTTCACACTAATCAAACTGATTTTGTTTACCTGTTGTGCATCCGACGCACCTGTGATGAACTCAACGGAACTTGTGTATGCCAGCCGCTGCGAAGTCGTGTGCGAAATTCGACTGTGATAACAATGAATTTCGGCCGAGTCTAAATGGGTGCAAATGTCGCAATACTTATAGGCTGATGTGTGTGAGGGTTGCGAGCGCGTACCGTACCGTGTCACACGACGAGCTCTGCGTATTCACTGGTATGGTGCCTATCGGCATCCTTATCAGGGAGGACATAGAGTGCTTCGATATGCGCGGCACAAGAAGCATACGCAGGACTTCCAGGATGGCCTCCATGGTCAAAAGGCAGCGCGTGGGACAGTTCCACCAAAGGAAGGTGGACGCATAGGTTGATTTTGAGGGTAGATAGTTGGATTAATAGGCGCCATGGGGAAGTGACATTCTACCTGACACAGGTCCTTTCAGGCCATGGTTGCTCCGACAGTATCTACACCGTTTCTGTCATGCGGGTTCTCCCGAATGCCCTGTTTGTACTGGTCTATAGAGGAAACGGCGGAACACGTTTTGATCGTGTGCCCGCGTTTTCACACAATGCATGACCGCATGCTTGCCACATACGGGGAGGACACAACTCCGGACAATCTTGTCCAGAGGATGTGTAGGAATAAGTTTGGCTAAAATGCCGTTTCAACGATTATCACCCACATCATTTTGGAGCTACAGAGGAGGTAGCGCATCGACTCGGAGAATGGCTAGTTCAGATGCGGTACACAAGGTGGTCCAGGGGTTCGAAGTCGGCTTCGTAGGTCATACTGGTGCCTTGTGGTCGAAATCGACCCTTACCGCGATTGAGTGGCCGCGTAGAGGAAATTCTGGTGTCGTGGCGTCGGTCTACTGGGTTGGATCCAAGGCCGCGGTTGGAAAGGGAGCGCCGGTAGGTGAAGACCCTACTGTCAGCAACCTTCTGGTGGAGTTGATAAGGCCTGAAGTGATATCCTTATTGCCTTCAGCAGGTCAGATCTGGTTGCACGTAGCCATCAGTTATTGATGTCTGCAAAACAGTTGGGCGCGGGTGTGGGGTTGACCCTGCCCGCCCTCTAGGACAAAGGGAGTGGTGAGGACCAATCAGGAAACTGGCTAAGCGCCAGCATGCTATCGTGATAGAGTCTCCAAAGCGAATCATGGATGTTCGTTACTGTAGGCTACGCAGTGTGGCCCTTTCAACGTATTTTACCTGAAAACTACAATTCTTTTAAAAATTAAAATCGGCCACCTGATTCAAAAGTTGATTTTTGAAAATATCAGTTTTAGAAAACTTTTAATTATTGGACCACCCTAATGACAAAATAAAATAATATGGGTCTACACATCCACCAAGTATCACTACATTCGGCGATCGAATGTATCGATTTTCTATGGAATGGCTGCATAATAATGATGTTAGGCAACTACGCGTATAATTGCCTATATGCATGTGCATGAATGTTAGAATATGCAACTAATATTACTCTATCGCCAAGAGTACTTTATTGATTATGGACAGGGAGTCTCTTCATATAGTATAACACAAAATTCTGAACCAAAGAATTGATTCATCGTCTTTGCTGTCGTACCGTGGGCCTGGGCCCCTATCATAGTTTAAATTTTTAATGCACCAACATGATGAATCAACTATTATTGTCATATCCACCCTAGCCCTTTAAAATCCATACAGCGTTTACATGTCCCACGGGTTCCCCCGCGCAGCAAGTATAAATAATTAAATGCACCACAAAACTGTGAAGAACGCGAGCTCCCACAGCCACGCGGATGAGTGTGTGATCGCACGCGCGAGAGCTGACCTGCCAGTTGCTTACGAATACGCGTCGCGATCGGTTTAACTTACGGTGGAGCTCCGTCCCATAGCAGTAAGGTAGATAAAGTCCACAACGAAACAAACTTTGATTCTGTTTGGACTTATCGCGCTGCTGCTGGGTAAACATTTTTCATACACGAATTTCCGGGTTAACGAATTGTGAATCGGTCAAGTGCACAATGGCTTGTAAGATGGACATCACGTTCGAGAACGGGACAAAGATGCCAGCCCTCGGATTCGGCACTTGGCGGGTAAGTTGATAGTTTGATGGGCAGCTTTATGTTAAGTGACTAGTTAATTACACCTCTCTGCTGATGTGGGAAATTTTCAACTCTTCACCTTTTCGTATTGTGTCTCATATGTACATCTACGACAGGCATCCGATGAAGAGGTGGAGAAAGCGCTCAATGAGGCCCTGGAAGCCGGTTATCGTCACATCGATACTGCACCGGTATATCTTAATGAGAAAACCATCGGCAAGGTGCTGAAAGAGTGGATGGATGCCGGAAAGGTGACCCGGGATGAACTGTTCATTGTGACCAAATTGCCACCTCACGGTAAGTTTTCGACTTCGTTAAAAAAAGTTTACAAAATATAACAAAGAGGCACATTTCGTGAAGTTGCAAAACCCGTTCAGTTTCCTTTATTACTTTAAAAGAGACTTCAATTTTTTGAAAATTCGTTTAGTGATAAATGGTTCGGAGGGCCAAGTTATTGCTGTGAAATATTCCTCCATGTAGTGGGCGCCCTTTTTCGGCCTAGTATTCATCTAATTTTATCGTGTGTATTGCAAAGTTGTTTTTTTTTTGTGATGAAATACACCTTCTGCTTTTTTCGTATTGGAATAACGCACCAACTGAAACAGAACCTGCATATGAACTGAGAAATTCTAAACTGATTTTTTGGTGGAGTCTTTGAGGAAATCCTGGAGGAGTCACGGGGAAAATATAGCAGAAATTCCTGGAGTGATACTAGGACCCTTCCAGAAATTATTGCTGGAATTCCCCATGCAATTACACCTAAGATTTCTATAAAAAAATATCCTACTGTGGTTTCTCCAGATATTTCTATAAAAAAAATCTGTTGTTATTCCTTCGGGAATTTCTACAAAAATTCCTTCAGAAATTTGTAATAGAATTCACCCAGTAAATCCAGCTGATATCCACTTGGAATTCTTGCGGAAATTGCTCCAGGAATATTGCTGGTATGCATTCATGAATTTCTAGAGCAATGCACTAGGAAGTCTTGCTGAAAATCCTAAGGAAATTCCTTTTGAGAGGATTTTCAAGAAGAATACTTGTAGAACACTTAAGCAGAAATACATAAACAGTGAAATCTGTGAAAAACAACGTGAGGAATTTCTATAACAATGCTATAGAATCTCTATAGGAGAGAAACCTCTGGCGCAATCGCAGCAGGATTTTTCCTTCACGCTTTTGTGGAGGTACTCCAAGAGGATTTTCCCAAAGATTTCTGCATGAATTCCTACAAGAGATCTTCTTAGGTTCTCCACGGAGTTTATTCAGGAATTCCTCTAAAAAGCCAACTGGGATTCCTGCAGAAGTTTCGCCTGTGATTTCCGCAGGGATTTAAAAAATATCTCCACAAATTCTTCTTGGAAACTCCTCAGGAATGTCTACTGAGTTTCCTTTCGGAATTTATCCAAGAATTTTTCTGGAATTACCTCTAGAAATTCTTGCTGGAATATCTCCAATTATGCCAATCATTGCAATTGTTCAACCTGCAATCCCTGCTGTTGCTTCTCTATGGATTCCTCAAGAAATTCACCCAGTGTTTGTTTTTTCAGGGATTCTTTTGTTATTCCTCTAACGATCCTTCTGGAAATTTCATTTCATATTCTCACAGAAAATTCTCTTCAAATTCCTTTGAGGATTTATGTAGGAATTGCTTCTGAATGCCCCTGGAATTTTCTCCAAGTATATGTGGCGAGAAACCTCCCAAAAGTCTTGATGGGATTCTTCAAGCGGTTTCTGCTGAAACCCTCCAGAAATCCTCAAGGACTCCTAAGAATGATAACTGCTAAAAGACCATCTGAAAATGCTTCAGAAATGTCAGCAACAGTGCTTGGATAAATCCTGGCAGGAATTCATGCAGCAAGAATTTCTTTAGGTATTCCGAAAGGAATTGTTGGAGGAATCTTTGGAGGAATCCTTCGAGAAATTCCAGCAAAAACTTAACTCTGGCTACGCCAGTTTGTATGTGCTTGATCCCACCAGGATTGCATGGGAAACCTAGAAAAAAATCATGGAGAAGAATTTCAAGGAGAAATGTCAAAAAAGTTCTTGGATGAACCCTTGCAAATTTTTTTGGAGGAATCTAAAAAACACCGTGGAGAAATCCTCGGAAAGATCTTTGAATATCTTAAACTATCCTTGGAAAAATCACTGGAGGAACTTTTGCAGGAATTTTTCGAAAAATCCCCGGAAGAATCCTTGAAAGTATTTCTTTAGCATTCACAGCACGGATTTCTAGAGAACCTCATCAGGCATTCCTGGAGGCAATCCAGAAGAAAGCTTTGGAGAAATCCTTTCGGAATTCCTTCAGAGCCTTCCTGTGATTCGTCCAAGGATTTCTCCAAAGATGTCTCTATGGATTCCTATATAGAAGTTGCCTAGGATTTCTTTGTGAACTCTTGATAGAGCATTTTTAAAGTATTTTCTGCTGGGATTTCTCCAGTAATTGCTGTTGGGAATACTCCAGGAGGATCCCCAGCAGAATTTGCTTGAGGAATCCTAGCAAACTTCCTTATGGATTCTATCCGAAACCACTGAATAAATCTCTGCAGTATACAGGTCTGTGGCGTAGCCCAGGGGGGGGGGGGGGGTGGTTAAGGTGTTATCCGGAACTACTTGCCCCGTCTTTAATCTCGTTCTTTCTCGTGTTTATCAAGGAGAACGAGTTATCAAAAACCAGATTAATCCACCTAGTGGTGATCGTGCCTTTCTCGTCAAATATGTACCTACTCATGATCTTTCCGTCGACGTTAGCCGAAATGTTCCTGAATCCTGAGAACATTTCATATAGAAAAGCAACAATTTTAACACAGCCATCATAGATTTGGGAAACTTATTGATGGCACACATTCCGATGTTATGTTCAACGACAAAACAGAGCCGACAAATATCAGACCTCTCAGTTGACTACTTGACTACTTTAACTTTATTCAAAATCCCAGATCATTTACGATCTTCGACAAAAAAATTTTTCACTACACTTTCGGCTATATTTTATTATTCTTGGTTACATGATTCATGTAAAAGTTGACCTCCTTATGAGAAAAATACAGAAAAGGGAAATTTTTCTTTCACATTCCAATCGCAATTTTTCTTTCACATTCCAATCGCAGCGAGGGCTCAACCAGCCGCACCCAAATTGTGAGCAGTAATTTTAGACACAAAAGGGATTCGAAAGACTTTATTTGGTGTTGATGCGATCAAATTATTATTTTCCCATTATTGTTTTTTTTTTATCACTTAACCTAACTTACAGCTCATTTGTCCACTAGGGCACTACCTGAGCGATTCCAATTGGACGCTGCACTTACACATTGTACAGCGCCTAAATGTATGCTTTTCTAATTTAACTATATATATCGAACTGGATATATCGAACTGCCTTTGTGCTGCTTTCATTTTTCTACCCTGTCCACAGTAGAATGATGAGCAAGATGATACTGATGTGTGGCTGCTGTTCCTTTTCCAGTCCAATTGGGGGTCGTCCATTATGAGTAGCGGTTCGCCGATATCCAAGTTTTCCGGGTACGTTGGAGCATATGCTCCGAAGAGGGTCAGGTGTCAGCTGTTCTCGGGGGAAGAGCAACTGACGAAAAATTGCAAGTGCCGGGGCTGGGATCGAACCCATGACCATCCGCTTATGAAGCGAACGTGTGGACCACTGCGCCACGGGCCCCGACAAACCCATTAATGGTTGATCCATCCTTCTATATATTTACACCGCACGAATCTGAAATGGTGTGATTTGATGAGATTGCTTTGGTCACGATTTTGATCTCTAGCACATATGAAGACTTCGACAATTTCTTAACTTTTAATCTTACCCAAAGATTTCCAGGGCATAAAAAAATCCACAAGCCGGGGCCCGTGGCGTAGTTGGTCACACGTTCGCTTCATATGCGGATGGTCATGGGTTTGATTGCCAGCCCCGGCACCTTGCAATTTTTCGTCAGTTGCTCTTCACCGAGAACGGCTGACACTGACCCTCTTCTGAGCCCAATGGCTCAAACGGACCCGGATACCTGGACATCGGCGAACTGCTACTCATAATGGACAATAGTATGGTACCCCGACTAGAAGATTCTAACAAAAATATAACATAATTATAACAAACCGTGATATTCATAACTTATTGCGATATAATCATGTTTAACATCTTTGGTGTTTAAAAATATTATAACTCAATTGTATCATATTATGTTATAGATGTTGCTCAATAACTCATTGTGAAATAATTTAGTTTTGATACTTTGACATTCAGAACATCATTTTACACAATTGTATCAAAATATGATAGAAACTAGTTTTCTTGAAGCTAAAATTTATATCATATTGTGTTAAAATTTTGATCTGATTATAACAAAATAGGTTATTATTTTGATTAGACCGGTGTACTTTTTGTTACAATTTTAGTTATTTTAACATCATCCTGCATCTAGTTTATAACATAATAAGTTATAGAAAAATTCCATAACATCATAACACAATGTGTTATAAACTTGATATTTTTTTCTAGTCGGGACACGCTTGTCTAGTCTAGTCTAGTCTACACATACACAGCCATTCATTGAAAGAATCCTGGAAAATGATAGAGTCGACTACTTCTATCATTCTTCTTGTCATTATCAATACTTGCAACGCATCATAAATGCATTACAAGTGTTGAAGCGGCCAGGCCTACTGTGCAGCGTCATTGAATACAATTGAACTAAACCATAGAACGGCGACATCTCGTCAGCCGATCCGTATAGTATGTGGTATAAAAGTGATGCATAAACGTTGGGAGTGACTTTGCTAAGAAGGTTAATGTCACTCCGTTGAAGCTTCCTCTCCTGGGATGGGACATAGGCATTTATTCCTCATGTCCTAGCTCGAAAGCTTAGGCTTAAGCGCCAGTGCTCGCTCTCTGAAACGAGAAGAAGTTATGATCTCACCCCCTTCACGCATTCAAGCAAAATGGTTATTATGAGATAAATATATGCAAAAATAAATAGGAACATTCTCACCAGGTCTCCGTTTTTTAGGATTTCAATACCACTGTGATTAGAACCATCTCCGACCAGAAACATACGGGAACGGTTTATGTTTGTTTCAGGTTTTAATCAACGACGAAGGCCACCGGTATTGCCACCTCTGTTTTCTTCCTTTTTTTGCCCATTTCTCATCACACTCACTCCACAAACCGATTTATCTGATTCCGCGATGGCGCGATACTGTTTCCAACTTTGAACGCCGCTCGATTATTGAAAAACAAACATTTAAATCACTAGCAGAATAACAATTGCAGCAAAAACTTGCTTCTAAAATCATCGATTAAGAAAAAAATATTCACAGCAGCATGTGCACTCTTTCGCCAGCCGAATCGATTAGCACGTGGAGGCCCCATAAATCACATGGGAGGAATTCCAACACTTTCTTTGCAGCAACACTAATAGCTAAAACTGGAACTGATCGGAACCGGAACAATACTCGCGAAAACTATCAATAATCTTGAAAACAATTCCGGGGGCAAAGCACTACCAGCCGTTTTGCAAATTTATCGGCCGAACGGAACACCACGTATCATTGAGGGAAAAGTGACAGACGATTTCCTAGTCGGAATGAGATTTTGTTGAACAAATAAATAATTCACGAGAACGAAAAAAACGGTGACCAATAGTATGGTACACGCTTGTATGGAAAAAAAAAATCCTCGCTCCAGTCGACTTTTTAGATCCCATTTAGGTCCCATATGAACTGTACAAAATTTCAGCGCAGTCGGTGAAACTATAATTTAGCGCAAGCAGTTCATAGTTTTCATAGGATTTACTATGGGAAAAGTTACACTTTCAGATAAAAAATCCCAGAGGTCGTCCCTTGTCTCCTTAATTCAAATCGATCAGTGTTTCTTGTAGAAAAATCAATTATGAAACTTTCCTTCGAAGACCGCAAAACAATTGGATGCTTGTGGAAAAAAATATTGATTTATTACCGATTAGTGATCCAACGAACGGCTTTTTATTTTGTTTTATCAGCAGCACTGCTACTGCTGTTGTTGCATGGGGTGGCGGGAAGCATCACCACCCCCAGAAACAGCAGCAGACAAGGCAGCAGCTACAGTGCTGCTAATAAAACAAAACAAAAAGCCGTTCATTGGATCACTAATCGGTAATAAATCAATAACTTTTTCCACAAGCATCCAATTGTTTTGCGGTCTTCGAAGGAAAGTTTCATAATTGATTTTTCTACAAGAAACATTGATTGATTTGAATTAAGGAGACAAGGGACGACCTCTGGGATTTTTATCTGAAAGTGTAACTTTTCCCATAGTAAATCCTATGAAAACTTTGAACCGCTTGCGCTAAATTATAGTCTCACCGACTGCGCTGAAATTTTGCACAGTTCATATGGGATCTAAAAAGTCGACTGGAGCGAGGATTTGATATTTGTCCCATACTAATGGACAACCCAATCGGACTGGAAAGGAACAACGGCCACCTATCATCATTGTGCTCATCATTCTCTATACATGTATAGAGTAGAAAAAGTGAAAGCAGCAGAAAGGCAACCAGTTCGATAAAGTATAATAGAATACATCTAGGCGCTGTACAATCTGTAGGTACAGCTGTCAATTGAAATCGCTCACGTAATGCCCTAGTGGACAATAGAGCTGTAAAATTAGGTTAAGTGATTAAGAATAAAAAAAAATCCACGAGTTGATTTATCGCAAGCATTGATTTTGTTCAATTTTGTTCCGCTATTTGATGTGCCACATGCATGGGTTTGGTTAAATTTTACGTTTGACCACTTCCGACGGGAAACCTGGAACGCATTCCATGACACTACCGATTGTCCCAAATATGGTCTCAGACTGTTTCTTGTCTGTTCATCAGGTTACCTAAGAAGCCGCGAATTGATGTGTTGAATGCATGGGTTGACATTTGATCAATTCCGGCGGGACACTCGGAACCCGTTTCGGATCGCTACCGGTCGTTTTTTAATGCGATCTGAGGCTATTTTCTTGCTAACCCTTCGATAATGAATTGAAAAAGCCGCGGTTTTATGTGTCACATGCATGATTTTGCTTCACTTCTCTATTTTATTACTTCTGGTGGAACACCCGCAACCGATTTCGAAACAGTATTATGTACTAGTCTTAGATGTGGCGTGCGACTATTTTCTTACTGATCGTTCATCAGCCGCTATGGTTTGGTTCCCTTCTATATTCTACCACTTCTGGCGGGACACTCGTTCTGGAACACTACCGGTTCTACCAAATATGGCCTGAGACTTTTTGCTGGCTAACTATTCATTAGGCTATTGAAATAGCCTCGATTTGATGTGGCGCATGCATAGGTTCGGACTTTTATATTTGACCAAAATCGGTTCCCGGAATCGACCTGTTATCCCAAATAAGTTTGGGCATATTTTCTTGCTAACCGTTCATCAGGTAACCTTATAAATCATTTGATATATCGCATGTATTGGTTTTCTTGTACATTTGACCATATCCGGCGGTACACACGGTATCGGTTCCGTAACACAGTAATATGGTCTGAGACTAATTTCTTGCCAACTGTTCATCATGTTACCTTAAATTAGATCCCTTATGTGATCTTAGCCAACTTCCTTGATTACTGATTATTAGGTTATTAAAAAAGCCGTGATTTGACGTGTCGCATGTTATATCCGAGCAGCGTTTCTGGCAGCACTGGAGCTGTCAACCGCACGAGCGCAACCACTCGTGCCAACCTGCCAACCACAACAACTTCCGCAATGGGACCACACCGTAGTGAAAAGATCACTCCGTACCACCATTTCGAAGAGAGTAAAAGAATAAAGCTCATCAGTTTAAAGTTACGCGTTTTGCTTCTACTAATTCAATTCCGCCGGTCCGAATTCGGTTCTCTCGGTAGTTCCTCCGCCCAGTACATAATAGTTTGGCGACGAGAAGTTCGGAGCTGCGCGAAATTCCGGTATTTGTGTGCTGAAAAGTTTCGACATCGCGTTCGGCTGGCTGCTGCATTTTTTTCCATGGTGGATCCACGAGTCGGTGGAGCTGGCGGCGGGGCGGCTGCGGCTGCTGCTGCCGGTGGCGTTGCTGTGGTGCCGGTTACTTTCACGTTCGAGCCGTTCAATGCTGCGACATCGAAGTTTGACCGATGGTTGGAGCGGCTGCAAGTTTCTTTCCGGATTTACCACGTTCCAGACGCCGACAAACGCGATTACCTGCTTCATTACATGGGCGGCGCTACCTACGACGTGCTCTGCAACAAGCTGAAGAACGAAAAGCCTGAAACGAAAACGTTCGACGAACTTGTGGCTCTTCTGAAGGACCACTTCAGTCCGGTTCCTTTGGAAATTTTGGAAAATTTCAAGTTCGCGAGCCGCAAGCAGTTGGAGCACGAATCCCTGAGCGAGTACCTGATGGATTTGGAGAAACTCGCCCAAACATGCAACTTCGAGGACCACTTGGACAAAGCCATCCGGAACCAGTTCGTTTTCGGAATCCGGAACCGTGTGATACAGTCGCGGCTACTGGAAATTCGGAACCTGACGCTGGCGAAGGCAAAAGAAATCGGATTCGGAATGGAGATGTCTCACCGCGGAACCGACGAAATGCATGGTTCCCGATCGAAGAGCGAGGTGCAGCACATCGAGCACGGATCCAAGAAGACGAGGAAGAAGAAGAGTTTCCAGTCGTCGAGTCAAGCAAGTTCCCACCACCAACCAAGCAAGCGTCATCAAGGACGTTTTTCATCTGAGCGTGGTTCAAGGTCTTGCGGGTAAGTTTCTGTTGAATTTGACGATTAATCACAGAGAGCTCACATTCGAGGTCGACACCGGATCGCCCGTATCCCTCATAAATGTACGTGACAAACGACAGTACTTTAACGACTTGGACATTCTCCCCACGACTACACGGCTCGTAAGTTACTGCGATAATGATATCGGTGTACAGTCCCGATTCGTTCGTTGACGGTTCGTTAGATGGGCTGTCTCGATGGTTGGATGTTCGCTGGTTGGGGCAAAACCCAACTAAAACGCACTGTCAATGTCAAAATCGATGTCAAAACGAGTTTGACGTCTGACCGTCGTCGCATCGCAGCTCCTGTTTACAGACCGTTTGCGCAAGTATGTGTTTCGTGACGTATTTCTCGTCACTTGCGTGTGTCTAGAGCATTTTGATCAGTTGTCAGTTGCCCCAACGAACGAACACGATTCGCTAATCGGGGCGCAGTCGTGACCCAACGAGCGAATCCTCACTGTACTCGGTAAAATTATGGTAAATGTTGTTGCCAATGGTGAGGAGCTCACACTGCCTCTGCACGTCGCAGAATCTAGCAGGCACCCCCTGCTGGGACGCGATTGGTTACTTGCTATGAATTTGGATTTCAATCGCGTATTCAGACCCGGTACACATTCGGTTTCTTACTGTGGCGGCAAGGATCAATCCACCGCCAGTGCGTTAAATGCTTTGCTTGACAAGTTCTCACATATTTTCGATGAACGTGTGGGTAAAATTGAGGGTGTACAAGCTTCGTTGACTGTTCGTAAAGATACAAAGCCAGTCTACGTGAAGGCAAGGCCAGTTGCATTTGCGGTACGGGACGCGGTCGATAAAGAGATTGAGCAGTTTGTGGGCGATGGCATCTGGGAAAGGGTGGACCACTCAGAGTGGGCCACTCCTGTCGTTGCAGTGAGAAAGGCTGGCGGTAGGGTACGATTGTGCGGTGATTATAAAATCACATTGAATCCGCATTTGCTTATTGATGACCATCCTCTTCCTACAGTTGAGGAACTGTTTGCGACTGTCGCCGGGGGAGAGACGTTCTCTAAACTTGATTTGTCTCAAGCCTATTTGCAACTTGAGGTTCGCCCGGAAGATAGGGATTTGCTTACGTTGAGTACCCATAGGGGTCTTTTCCGCCCTACCAGGCTTATGTACGGTGTTGCCTCCGCCCCGGCCATATTTCAGCGTTTTATGGAAGAAATCCTCCAAGGTATACCCGGCGTTACCGTCTTTATTGACGATATTCGTGTCACTGGACCGGACAGTAAAACACATTTGCTTCGACTCGAGGAGGTGCTGAAGAGGTTGGAAATACAACTTGCGTGTCAATAGGGACAAGTGTGACTTCTTCTCAGATCGGATTGAGTATTGAGGTTACATGGTCGACAAGGCGGGTATCCATAAGCTGCGCGATAAGGTTGATGCGATACAAAACATGCCGGTTCCGAAGAATAAGGAACAAGTCCGGTCCTTTGTTGGGTTGATTACATACTATGGTCGGTTTTTCCCAAACCTTAGTACGATTTTGTATCCGCTCAATAACTTGTTGAAAGATGACGTGCCTTTTGTCTGGAGTAGGGAGTGTGAGAAATCGTTCTTGTACGTCAAGAAGGAAATGCAGAGTGACAGGTTCTTAGTCCACTATGATCCTTCGCTTCCGGTGGTTCTGGCTACCGATGCGTCCCCATATGGTATCGGGGCGGTCCTCAGTCATCAGTACCCTGATGGAACTGAGCGACCTTTGCAGTACGCCTCACAGACTCTTACCCGTACGCAGCAAAAATATTCGCAGATTGACAAGGAAGCTTATTCGATCATTTTCGGTGTTCGCAAGTTTCACCAATACCTCTACGGTCGCAGGTTTACCCTTGTCACGGATAACAAGCCCATTAGTCAGATTTTCTCAGAATCCAAAGGACTCCCAACTATGTCCGCAATGCGCATGCAGCACTATGCGGCATTTCTACAGGCTTTCGACTATAGGATTCGCCATCGCCGGTCATCCGATCATTTCAACGCCGATGCCATGTCCCTATTACCGACACCTCACACCGACCCCGAGTCGGAGATTGAAGAGCCAGATGCAGTTGAGGTGAATGCAATTCAGACGCTTCCGCTCACGGTTGATGAGTTAGGTTCAGCTACCCTTTCTGATGACAGTGTTCGTGAGTTAGTACGCGCTTTGAGAACAGGGAAGACAGTTGATGGCAAATTTCGATTCGGCGTGGATCAAGAATAGTTCGGTTTGCAGAAGGATTGTTTGATGCGTGGTAGTCGTGTGTATGTTCCCCCGTCGCTGAGAATAAAGGTTCTTCGTGAACTTCATTCAACGCATTTCGGTATTACTAGAATCAAGTCACTTGCTCGTAGCTACTGCTGGTGGGAAGGCATAGACAAAGACATCGAGAGTCTTGTTAAGGATTGTGCTTCGTGTCAGGCTGCTAAGGCTAACCCACCGAAAGTTTCGTTCCATTGCTGGGATACACCCTCCGAACCGTTTCAACGAGTTCATGCGGACTATGCTGGTCCGTTCATGGGTTTCTACTACCTGATTCTGATAGATGCGTATTCTAAGTGGCCCGCGGTTTATGTGGTCAAAAACATGACTACTGAAACCACGATTCGTTTTTGCAGGGAGTTTTTCAGTACTTACGGTCTACCTTCTGTTTTTGTAAGTGACAATGGACCTCAGTTCACCTCCGCAGTCTTCGCCAACTTTCTGAAAATGAATGGTATTGTGCACAAACTCAGCGCACCGTACCACCCTGCCACAAATGGCCAGGCAGAGCGGTTCATACAGACGATGAAGTCTAAGCTCAAATCTTTGAACTGCAACCGTTCTGAAGTGCACGGCGAAATCTGTAGTATTCTCCTATCGTATCGAAAAATGATTCACCCTGCCACTGGATACTCCCCCGCGATGCTAGTTTTTGGACGCCAGATCCGGTCTAGGCTTGATCTTATGATTCCGTCAAAGGATCCGAACCGAAGCGAAGTTCAGTCTAAAGTAAGGGAATTGCAAGTGGGTTCTAAAGTAGCAGTTCGCGAATACGTTCACGAAAATAAGTGGGAATTCGGGATTGTTAAAGAACGACTTGGTAAACTCCATTATTTGGTTCAACTCAATGACGGACGTGTCTGGAAACGCCATATTGACCAAATGCGTAGCGTTGGTGCAGGTCTCTTGAGCTCTCCAGCAGATGCAACTTTTGCACGCGGCGGAGAGATCGGTTGTCGTATTTTCCAAGACAACGCTACCGCAGTAGCTTCTGACATGCCGTTGACTACAACACCGGAAGAAAACATACATGCTTCCGCTGACTTGACTCCTGTTCCTAATCCGACCGTTCCTAACCTTTCAACGGGCATCCAATCGCCGATTTCGAATGGAATGGCCAACACTGGGAGATGTGCAAATTCAGCGGGCTTGCCGGCAGATCAAGGACTGCCTCGATCGCAGCGGACGACCAAACCTCCGCAGCGGCTCATCCTGTAGCGAGAAGCTCGTTTTGCGGGGAAGAGCTGTTATATCCGAGTAGCGTTTCTGGCAGCACTGGAGCTGTCAACCGCACGAGCGCAACCACTCGTGCCAACCTGCCAACCACAACAACTTCCGCAACGGGACCACACCGTAGTGAAAAGATCACTCCGTACCACCATTTCGAAGAGAGTAGAAGAATAAAGCTCATCAGTTTAAAGTTACGCGTTTTGCTTCTACTAATTCAATTCCGCCGGTCCGAATTCGGTTCTCTCGGTAGTTCCTCCGCCCAGTACATAATATCGCATGCATGAGTTTAGTTCACTTCTACATGTGGCCTCTTCCGGAGGGACACAAGGAACCAGTTCCAGAGCACTACCGGTTCAGATATGGTCTGAAACTACCGTGATTTCGGGTGAAATTGATCACTTTTCACCGTTTTTGGCTTCTTATTTTTGAATAGTTGACGATATGGTCAAACTCAATACTTTAAAATAAGTACGACCACGACTTTCATCAGTTAACGAGGTTGGAACTTCTACTGCAAATCATTGTATTGCAATAAATATCATTTAAAATAAAAAATCAGAAATTTTACTTTCGGGGTGAAATTGATCAGTCAGTCAAATGTCTTTGTAAGTGCTGAAAACAAATTTTCCATCGAAATTAACCACCCTAGAATGCGAAAAGCTCTGTAAAACTTATACAAGTTTAGTAAATTCCTAATTATTTAAGATTAAAGCTTAATAAATCTAAAGAAAACGCCTAAAAGTATGCAATTTCCATAATAAACAAGCCATTATTTAGGCAAAAGTACTATTTTATGCATAAATATCAATATTTATAGAACTTTTGATGACGAAATCAGGTTTAGCGAACACTTCACAGCTATAAACATTGATTCAAATATTTATTCCATGCGCGACACAGCTACGGTTACAAAAGTTTGCAAGCGTTCATGAAATTCGCCAAACACGCAGTTTCGGAAAATATTAAATTTAATGCAGAAATATGTGACTAATTAGTTGTAAAATATGTAAGCTCATCATTAAATAACCCTTGAGCCAGATGATGGCCATTTTCTACAAATTATTTTAAGTTCGAAGCTCTATTTTTGACAAATAAAAATTGTTCTTACGTCGATTAATTTCACCCCACTGATCAATTTCACCCGAAAACACGGTATTTTCTAAATAACCGGTCATCAGGTTATTGGAAAAGCTGTGATTTGATGTGTCGCATGCATGGGTTTGGTTCACTATTATATTTGGCCACTTCCGGCGGGACACCCGGAACCGGTTCCGTAACACTACCGGTTCATATATGGTCTGAGACTATTTTCTTGCCAACCGTTAATTAGGTTATCAATAAAAGTCGCGCTTCGATGTGTCGCATGCATGGGTTTGGTTAACTGTTTTGGTCACTTCCGGCGGGACATCCGGAATCGCTTCCGGAACACTACCGGTTCAGATATGGTCTGAGACTATTTTCTTGCTAAACGTTCATCAAATTATCGAAAATGCCACAGTTTGATGTGTCGTATGCATGGGTTTGGTGCATTTTCATGTCTAGCCGCTTCCAGGGGTACTAGTACGGAACACCTAAATGGCCATAACTCCGGAACGGCTGGACCGATCCGAATCATTTTCAATAGGAAACAATGGGACCAGATTCCGCGTCGAATGAACCATTGGTCATTAAAATCGGTTGAGGTTTACTGCCAAAAAGTGAGTGTTTTTGTTCACACACATACACACATACATACTAGCGTGCTTCAAAAAATCGTATTTGCTCCACACTGCTTACGCGATTCGTCACCTGATTCTATGCCTTCTCCAAAAAATTGAGCTCATTTGGTTGAAAATTGAGACTTCACAAGTTTGTATGGGAATTACTATGGAAAACGATGTTTTTCATACAATGGACCGTGGTATTTCCCCAAGTGTCCTAGAACGATAGTTGATCCTTGGTACTTCAAGGTTACACTATTAGCTACAACTTTGTCGAAGACTTCATTGAAATCGCATGCCTCATTCATTAGTAATTTCCATACAAACTTTGAAGAGCTTGTGCAGTCTCAAAGTTTAATCAAATGAGCTCAATTTTTGGAGAAGGCATATAATCTGGTTACGAATCGAATAAGCGGTGTGGAGCAAAAATTATTTTTTGAACCACGCTAATACCTACACACAGACATCACCTCAATTCGTCGATCTGAGTCGATTGATATATGTGACTCGAGTTTTCTATCAAAAAGTCATTTTTGGAGTGAACATATAAAGCAAAAAGAAAAGGCTGCTTACGCAATGACCATAATTGCATGAAGTAATCTATTTCCATTCCCCTAATTCCTGTAGGAATGCTACGTCTCCTTTAGAAATTTCTTCAAAATTCCTCCAGCGATTTCTTCAAGAACACCATCAAACACCATCCACCATCATTAGGTGGATTAATCACAAAAATGGAAATTCACAAATAAAAAGTTTGATATAGGTATAGAACAAATTATTTTAATTCGACATTCAGGGATGGTAACACTCAATTTCAAAGATTTACACTCACTTGCTATTTTCTCAGCTCAGAAGCGCGCAATCAAGAAACAATGTATGGACGACTTTTGCCTTGTGGTTTTGTCTAAAACTTTGCCGAATAGAGTAGAGGTAGCACACGAGTCCCAAAGTCGTGACAGAGCTGCGAAAGCGACTCTTCACGAGGTGAGTGTAATTTACATTCACCTCGTGGAGAGTTGCCTTTGCAGCTCCCTCACGACTTCGGTATGCGTGTGTGACCCCTACTCTATTCGGCAAAGTTTTAGACAAAACCACAAGGCAAAAGTCGTCCATACATCATTTTTTGACTGCATGCTTCTGAGCTGAGGAAATAGCAAGTGAGTGTAACTTTCTGAAAGTGAGTGTTCCCATCTCTCTCTCTTCTTGGCGTAACGTCCTCATTGGGACAAAGCCTGCTTCTCAGCTTAGTGTTCTATGAGCACTTCCACAGTTATTAACTGAGAGCTTCCTCTGCCAATGACCATTTTGCATGCGTATATCGTGTGGCAGGCACGAAGATACTCTATGCCCAAGGAAGTCAAGGAAATTGCCTTTACGAAAAGATCCTGGACCGACCGGGAATCGAACCCGTCACCCTCAGCATGGTCATGCAGAATACCCGTGCGTTTACCGCCTCGGCTATATGGGCCCTCCCATCCTTGACGACATTTCGAACTAACTCCGACCATTCCGACGTTCTCTGTCCGCTTTTACAAACTAGGCATATGTACAAGTATTGACTTCTCCCTATTCATATAATAAATATTTATCTAACCAACTCTATAAGTTATAGGCATTTCAGCCTCATTTTCAGGTTAAATTTACCATTCAAACCATTGAGTAATCGTGAACGTAAAAAAATGTACTCTGTTACTTTTGAACTTTTGAACCATGTGGTACACTATTTTATAAGTTGTACTTAAGAGTTTAAAAACAATGTAGCAATCCATCGGACGATTGATTGAACAAAAGTTCTAATTTAATCTGACGATATGAAATTGTACATGGAGATAATGAAGAGGGCAGATTTGATAAAAATCCAACGCGAGGTTGATGCATTTCTGAACTTGCTTGATATAAATGTAAAAGGGAGACTTGATCCCTTTTTCTTAATTTATCTGAAACTTTAAGAAAAAACACAAACTAAATCCGATTTCCGTTCAAAATGGCAGGTAAACATCTATTGCAAGTTAATACACAACAGAAGGCCTTTAAATTATTGTTAAAGTATTCAAAACTGTGTTTTTAGGGAGGCATGTCTTATGATCAAGGATGGGATCATTCATTTGCAATCATTTACATTGACTTGCTGTTTACTCGCTTCAAAAACATCGCAGCAAAAATTAATGTATGGAACACTTTTTCATTTTTGTTTTACCTGAAACTTCGTAGAAGAATATATTAGCGTAGAACCGATAGTTAAGTCAACAGAAGGCAGCAAACGCAACTCTCCACGGCGTGAATGTAATTTGCATTGACCGCGTGGAGAGTTGCCTTCGCAGCTCGCTCACGACTTTGGTATGCGTGTGCGACCCCAATGTTATTCGGCAAACTTTCAGATAAAACTACAAGGTTAAATTCATCCATACATTGTTTTTTGATAGCATGCTTCTGAACTGAAATAATAGCAAGTGAATGTAACTCTTTGTAAATGAATGGTCCCATCCCTGCTTATGATTTTATTTTCCAAAAATGGGTGACACTTGATCCCCCTTTGAGCACATGGCTTATTTCAAGGGAAAATAATTCCAGGGTCTTCCTATTCATTTTCTTTTCGAGTTGTCTTGTATTTTCGATGAACATGGAGTGTTTGAAATTGTAAGATTTCCTTAAATTTTTAAGGAAATGCCGTATTTTCAAAATGGGGAGACTTGATCCCCCTTTCTTGGTTTGTACTAAAGTTATAGTTATCTGACACATACTATCGTTGAATAGACTAGAATTCCAAGTAAATGGAGGCTTCCGAATAGAATTAAATTTTTCACATGTATAATGTACGTGTAATCCTCGAGGGGTCAAGTCTCCCCATGTCACTGTTGTGTATACTAAGCCGAATTAATTAAAATATGTTAAGGCTTTTTACGGCATCATCAGTATCGGTAGCCATGTTGGAAATGTGGCTCGAAATTTTAAAGTGATAATTCTCTGCCACCAAAGCCAATATTCGTATGAAAATATAAATAAAAAAAAAATATAAATATAAATATGCTCACTCGCAGTGATCGCGATGATACTTTTTCTGATACGTTGCTGAAGAATTGACAGTTTTTTATCACTTCAAAAACGCGAGGCAAACAATCATTGAAAAGCAAAAGGTCAATGATTCGTTTGAAAGCATAGTGAAGCATCATGACACCTTAACAACAGCCTTATTTGGATAAATAAGTTTGAAAGTATTTTAATTACACTATGTGCTGTAAAATTTTGACACGATTTGATTCAACAGTTATTGAGATTTTTCGGAATCGTCAAAAAGATTTCTGAAGGACTGAAAACAAACCATCAGCCGTTAAAAAATAATGCAATGTACAATCGAAATCACTTGTAGCAGTCGTTTGTCCAGGAGTAGTTTTGGAAAAATTATGCTAGAAGAAAAATGTTTTTGATTCCGAGAAAATATGGGGGGAACAAGTCTTCCCAGGGATCAAGTCTCCTAAGTCTCCCCTATCTTTTACAAGAAAACACGAATCATCGAATTTCAACTGATTGTTGGTTAATGCTGTTAAAGCTGTTGTACGAAATTTAAGCTTATTACTGGATTACAAGCTTTCATTTGTAGATCATTCATAAATCACAAAACATAATTCAGCTCTAATCACAACGAACATCATACTATAAACGGTCCAATGAGCATATTAATGAATGTTTATAACAAATACTGTGAAATAATTGATTTAACTATGTATGTAAAGACCGTTTATAAATAAATAAATAGATTGAATTGAATTGTATTTCTTTTTCCCCCAAAACTCTCTCAACAAGGAACACGAGCCAGCACGGTAGAGAAATTCCTTCGGAAATCGTTGGATGATCTACAGTTGGAGTACGTGGATTTGTATCACGTTCACGTGCCGTTCACCGTGCCGGAGGTTGACGGTCCATTCCTGGTGGAAGATGGACTGATCGTGCTGGAAACGACAACGGATCATATCGCCCTATGGAAGGTAGGTCAATATAAAATTCACCCCTTTTGAAGGTAACATAGCTTGTGAACAAGGTAGAACTTGCATTCGAGGGGAAAGGAACAGGAGGCGTGGCTAACCGGTTTAGCACGATTATATCAGAAGGGGCGCAGGAAAAGAATTCAATTCCTACCCTTCTCACGATTATGGTAAAATAGACGCTAGTTGTAGAATGAAGATTGGTAGTAATAATACATACTGGATAAGTAACAGATAGCTTAAATTGGAATTAATTATTCAAGTGATTGTGCATTATGCATATACATTAGGCTGGACCAAAATTCATGAAATTTAAAAATCAAAACCTTAAAGCATTGTTAGGAAATATCTTGATTTGCAAAAACATTTTACTACAGACAAACAGACGTATCACTTGGAACAAAATGCGATAAAAATCATCGTCATGAAAACATAATCTCCCAATGCTAATTACGCTGTGGTTCGCAAACCCAATGAGTAGATGGCTGTAGTGAACAAACGTCAAACAGGAGCAAAAACGATGCGAGCGCTATGAGCGAGCGATTTGCGAACTACGAAATATTTGAATAATCCGTTAAAAAGGAGAATAATGGGAAGTGAGTAGAGCGTCTGTTTGTCTGTGATTTTACTGTACGCTTTTACCAAGTTCATTAAAAACCTAGGCCACCTAGATTCAATGTATGCATTTTTTTTCATGCAATTCCGTTTGGTGGTTTTCGTGGTCAGATTGAATTGGAATTATGCCCTCAAATACCCACTGATGCTATATTATATTTAAACTGCGAACTTATTGAAACAAGTAGTTAACAGATTGGTTTACCTAATAAGATTACAATTATAACATAAAAACTATTGCATCATACTCTTCTAATTCCGTTTGTCTCGAGTTCGTCGATAGTCGATGGTGTTATAGAGCAGCTATGGGAAGTAGAGGGTAAAAAAAAGATAAAGTAATCAATTTCTTTTCCGTGTTCCACTTTCTGTATGCAAATGAAGAACAACTAACAACGATGACCGTACCGCATATGAACATATGCGCCAAAAGGGTTTTTAACAATTCACTCTCCACCACACATAAACCTGAGAACCGGTATTGACCTTCTGCTGAGTCACGGAAATTATGGTCGTTAAACTGATTAGGGAAAAGTAGGCCCACCAAAGAAAAGATTTAATTGGATGCTATTTCCTGCGCATACATTAATTATGATATCGGTTTAGAAATCATATGTCTTTGTTTTTTTTCATCGCCGTGGCGTAGCTGTACAACTTGGATGGAGCCTACTTCTCTGTTTAGTGTAATACATTAAGGTCTTTTTACACAGCTTTTTTACATGCTTTCTCGAATTATTAACACGGTTTTTTACACGGATTCGCGAATTAACACGGGTTTTTCAACTTTCTCGGGCTAAGTGTCCAGAAGGGAGCTCTTACTAAAAGCATGAAAGGGGATTTATGGGATAGGGTTGCAAGGGGGTTGAAGAGTGGTATGAGGTGGGGGCGGATGATGATGTAAGAGGTCTATAGGAAAGGGATATATGGTGGTGTTGAGGGGGGGGGTCTGTTTGGTGGAGGAAGGGGGGTAATACACGGGGGGGGGGCTAGGAGGGGTAAATTGGGGTTTTCGTAAAGGTATTTCCTGGAGTATTGTTAAGTACAAATTAAAAGATGTTCTAGGTTATCCAAGAACTTAGGTTATCCGAGGACTTTCGCGAGTAAGCGCCTTAAGATCTACAAGCGTAATCGATGGATTGTAGTTACATTACTGATACGGAGCAACATCCTACAGGTCCTTAAAGCGTAGTTCTGTTGAGACGTAGTTTTCAAAGATATTCTAGGACCTCCAAGAACTTCCGCGAGTACAGGCCTGAAAATCTACGAGCGTAATCAATCAATTGTTGCTATATTATTGATGCGGTGTAACATCCTCCAGATCCATGGAGCATGATTCTGTGGAAAACTACTTCCCAAATCAAGCCTAACTTTACCAAACACCGTATGTAACATATGTAAACAAAAAAGAGATTTTCACATGAGGCGCTGAATTTCGTTTAGGACTACTTGTACCACTTACCTTTGGGGATAGTTTGTGAAAAAATACCCGGATTTTTCACGTTTCTGAAATGCTCAATGTATGAGTTGCTATGGGAACAGCGAATTTCCCCTTCGATTTTCTCCGTTCATGGATTTTGTTAGATATGATGTTTGGTAAAGTTAGGCTTGAAATATGCTCTAGGTCCGCGGTACAAGGATATTCTAGGGCATTCAAAAACTTCCGCGAGTAAAGGCGCACGGTTCTGTAAACGTGTTCTAGGTTATCCAAGGACTTCCGCAAGTATAGGCCTGAATATCTTCTAGCGTATTCAATCAATTGTTGTTACATTACGGATACGGTGTAAAATCATACAGATGTATGGGACACGGAGATGTAATTTGCAAAGATGGACTAGGTCATCCAAGAACTTCCGCGAATAAAGGTCTTAAGTTCATAATCAAGCATCATATATATAAAATCCTAGAGTTTTCTGTCCTAGCGTGACGTTGAAATGTTTCATTGAAATGTTTCACAGAATAAAAGCTACAATAATCATTGCACTCACTGGAGCATTGCACCTGTGTTGAATTGGTGCATTATTGCAATGATGCATCGTTGCATTAGTGCATCGTTCCATAGGTGTATCGTTGCATTGATGCATCAGTGCATTGGTGCATAATTGCATTGGTACATCTTTGAATTTGTCCTTCATTGCATAGGTGCTTCGTTGCATTGTTGCATCGTTGCATTGGTGTATCATTCCATTGCACTAAGGGCCAGAATCGCAATCTAGCGGAACTAAATTAATTACTAGAAAACGAAGCATTTCTGACACATGGTGTCTTCGACAAAGTTGTTTGACATCACCAGGGGCACCTATTGCTTAGAACATAGTAGTTCGCAACTCGTCCGCATAGGTGGCGCCACTATCTAGCTTCTTAGGTTTACGTCCTGTAGACTTGACGTCTTCGGCAAAGTTGTTCATATTTGCAAAATAAACAACTCTTTCTCAGATGTCAAAATTCCACAGCCTACTGTTTTCGAGTTACAGTATGCGGCAGGAAAAAAATGCGAAAGTGTTTTTCAACTTCAAACGTCATTTCGGTTCATTTGACGTTAATCAATCTATATTTCAACGTTCCATGATCTCTAATAGGCTTGTTTTCTGAAAAGTTTGTTAAAAAATTTCCCATTTTGGTCACTAACCTTTACAGGGCGGCGCCAAAAGCTGAAGACAATCAGAATTTTCAAACCGCAGAAAAGTACACAGGTCGCTAAATTTCGTATCTGATAAAACAAAATTTTTAATTTTCTCTATAATATCATCAAATATATGCACTTATTTCATCTAGTATGTGAAACTACATGGCTCTGGATTAGTGTGGTCTGGTTGTTCATCGAATTTAAGCTATTTTTTTACTTTTATATTCAATTTGTTTAATGACCATTGGGCGCGCAGTTTATTGATACCTGCTTATTAGGCTTATATTATCACATGTTAAACATCAAATATGTTCATTTTTATTTTGCAGTGCTAGAATACAGACATTGACTGATACTCTGCCATGAAAAAATAGTTATATATATCCAATATTTAGCGTGTAATAGTGCTTTAAACTTTTCGCATTTTTTCCTGCCGCACCCTGTATTTGAAAAATAACAAACAATCAATAAAAAACAGTTTTTCAAGCTTATTTTGGCATTTTTACTAGAAACCATGTGAGTTTATTTTTTTCTTAATTCAAATGATTCAAACCAAACACATTTTACGGGGATATGTTGAATATTATCACTAAAAATAAAAAAATAAAAATACAAATTCGAAAAAATAGTGTGAATTTCAAGCCTTAATATCTCACAAAGCGCAAAAAAACGCAACTTCAAATTTTCAGCAAATACGAAGTAATACTAGGTGAACATACTGTCAAAAATTTGGAGAGGTATTTTTTGGTGTTTCGAGAAAATAGCTTTTTAGTAACAGTATAAATATAAGTAGTGTCAGCGTGTAACTTTTTACTGTTACACTTTAGAGATTTTATGTCTTCAAGAAAGTTGTTCATTTTGACTGAATAAACAACTATTTTTAGACGTCAAAATTCCGCGGCCTACTGTTTTTGAATTATTGTTTATAAACTAGATGTTATTGATAAAAATTGACAAAAAATACATTTTGATGCAATAGTATGAACTATGTTTTATTGTTTTTACTTTTACGATACATAGTAGGTCATGAAAATGTCAGTTTTTATTGTTAGCATGGTTCAAGAAATCTTTTAATTTTTTTGCATGTCATTTTCAAAATGTTTTAAACTTAACCTATTTTGTCAATTATTTCAAATTTTAGAGCTTGAAATATCTTGTCGAAAGCTCGTGGATCTTTTCCTGAATGGAAAGGACGTTGATCCATCTCTAGAGATTGTTGAACTGAAGGTCCACGAAACTGACATTTTCAAGACCTTCTATGTATCGTAAAAGTAAAACCAATAAAAAATGGTTCATACTACTGCTTCAAAATGTGTTGTCAATTTTTATCAATAACTTATAGTTTATATAAAATAATTCAAAAATAGTAGGCCGTGGCTAGGGCCGTGGAGTTTTGACGTCTAAGAAATAGTTGTTTATTTAGTCAAAATGAGCAACTTTCTCGAAGACATAAACTCTCTAAAGTTATTTATACTATTACTAAAAAGCTATTTACTCAAAACACCTAAAACTACCTCTTCAAATTTTTGGCAGTATGTTCATCTAGTATTGCTTCGTATTTGCTGAAAATTTAAAGTTGTGATTTTTTGCGCTTTGGGCTTGTCCATAAACTACGTAGACTCTTAGGGGGGGTCGGGGGGGTCTGGTCAAAGTCTACGCTCCATACAAATTTCGAAAATTTTGTATGAACAAAAGTCTACGAGGGGGGAGGGGGGGGGGGTCTGAGATGGCCGAAAAAAAGTCTACGTAGTTTATGGACAGCCCCTTTGTGAGATATTAAGGCTTGAAATTCACACTACTATTTCGAATTAGTATTTTTATTTTTTTTATTTTTAATGATAATATTCAACATATCCCCGTACAATGTGTTTGGTTTGAATCATTTGTATAAAGAAAAAAAATAAACTCACATGGTTTCTAGTAAAAATGTCAACATAAGTTTAAAAAATGATTTTTTCATTGATAGTTTGGAAGTGTAGAATTAGCCTTTAAGTTAAAATACACCTCCTCCTCTTCTTGGCGTAACGTCCTCACTGGGACAAAGCCTGCTTCTCAGCTTAGTGTTCTATGAGCACTTCCACAGTTATTAACTGAGAGCTTCCTCTGCCAATGACCATTTTGCATGCGTATATCGTGTGGCAGGCACGAAGATACTCTATGCCCAAGGAAGTCAAGGAAATTTCCTTTACGAAAAGATCCTGGACCGACCGGGAATCGAACCCGTCACCCTTAGCATGGTCATGCTGAATACCCGTGCGTTTACCGCCTCGGCTATATGGGCCCAAAATAAAAAAGTTAAAATACACGTTAATATTAAAAAAATGATAGTTTGTTATTTTTCAAATAAATCGAAAACAGTAGGCTGTGGAATTTTGACATCTGAGAAAGAGTTGTTTATTTTGCAAAAATGAACAACTTTGCCGAAGACGTCAAGTCTCTATTTAAACTAAGAAGTTAAATAGTGGCGCCATCTATGCTCTAAGCAATAGGTGCCCCTGCTGATGTCAAACAACTTTGTCGAAGACACCATGTGTCGGAAATCCATCGTTTTGGAGTGATTAATTTAGTTCCGCTAGATTGCGATTCTGCCATAGCTGCGCCATAGCTATATCAAGCTACTAAAAATTTCGAGAACTTTCTGGAAGTTATTGAATTTTTCAGAAAAAAATAAGAAGAACATGTTGAAATGTTCTGGAACATGAACATTTTTGAAACTTAAGAGAGTTTTCTGGAAGTTACTGAAAGTTTCAGAAACGAAGAAGAACGTTCTGGAATGTGGTAGATAGAGCATTGAACTTTTTTTTTAATTTTGAGACCTCCTAGAAATTTCTGGACGCTCCAGAAAGAAGATGTAATTTTATGGAACATCTTCTTCTTTTTAGCATAACGTCCCAATTGGAACAAAGCATGCTTCTCAGCCTTCGAGAACTTTCTGGAAGTAATTGGATGCTTCAGAAACAATAATAATGAGAACATTCTGAAATATTAAAATTCTTAAACCTTCCGGAATTTTCTGGAAAATACTAAAGGTTTCAGGAAAAAAAAAAGAAGAACGTTCTGGAATCATCTGAGGTAACTACTCTAATTTTCGAGAACTTTTCTGAAGTTTCTGGAAGTTCTCTTGCTCTCAACATGATTTTGCTAAATACCCGCGAGTTTACTGCTTGGCTGTATGCGCTTCAAACATTTAATTACGGTGGCTGAAATGAAATGAAAAATTCGCAGTTCCTGAGAAGCTTCTAGAAGTTTCTTACCATTTCAGGGATTAGAACTCGATAACAGTCATTCAAGAGTCAAAGGTGTGTAAAAGAAGTATACTTTCTTGCGTTTTTCATTTTTGGATACATGATAGTATACCTTCTGGCGCTTCTGATGAGCCCAATGCTGAGTGAAATGTTTCGCATATTTACAATGGCTTACGAGGAAACTTTTGAAAATGTTCAAGAATCTCCTTAATGGGTGAACATTTTCTGAATCTAAATTAAGGAGACAAAAAATCGCATAGGGGGGCATGTAATAAATCCAGGTGTTGTATATCTGTCATCCCGCTACGCTAAGAAAAAAATGACTGAAATACGACACGATCTAGAGAACTTTCCATGAGTGTTCGAGAGTGAAGTCGAAGATTTAAAAAGGAAGAAACTCTTTTTCTACAAGAACAAAGAGTTCCTGGGCAAAGAGGAAGAAGCAGAAGAGAAGAATAATATTTAAGAACATTTCCCCGGAGGGATGAAAATAGGACTATTTTTACAAATATTCAAAAGTTTTCCAAGCATAATGAAAGTTCCCTGCATAGAATACAAAAAAAAACTTCACCAAGAAGAAAAATAAGTTTGTAGAACATCCTAGAACATTCTTTGAACGAATAAATATGCTATTTTGTCATTATTGGAAGAAATTTTCCGAAACTAAAACAAGGTAAGAACATAATCTAGGACATATTTCGAAGGAATGCAGAGGCGTATTCCAGAACTTTCCTTCATAAATTAAATGTTCGTAAACATTTTATTTCGAATTGAAAGAAATATCTGAAACTTTCCTGGGCAAAGAAGTTGGAGAAGAGGAGCGAGAAGATACAAAGATACGCATGATTTTGGAATATTCTAGGCAGAGTTTCCCATTGCTCATGTGTACATAAATGTGACAGCGAGCCTCCCACCAAATTGTCTCCCAGCTCTTCAAAATCGCAGTGTGCTGCGCTGCTAAGAGGCTCACGAAAATCTGGTGGGTGCGAGCTAGGCACCTAGCTCCCGGGGAGCTCGTCTCATGCGCTGCGTGAGCTGTTGGTATCTAAGGTGAAAAACAACTTCTTGGTAACGAAGAACCTCAACAACTTTTTTCGGTACAGAACACAAGTGTTTGGTTGGTCTATGCGATACGACTAGGGACTCTCAATGCAAAGGTTAAGGTTTCAATTCTCGTTTATTTAGGAAGTTTTTGTTGTGAGAATTTCTAATTTAATCGGCGCATGAGACGGAGCTCATGAGACACATCTTGAGAAAAATGAGGCACACAACTTTCAGTCTCAAAATGTACTGTGCTCCTGGAAGCTTGCTTGCAATGTGGCTCCCGTACATGGGACTACAGCACGTGTACATCAACTCTGATTCTATGTCATTCTCAGATGAATAAAAATACTATTGACCAAAAATACTCGAGTGTTTTCGATAAATAATGTAATTATTATTATTATATTTTATTAAAGACACTTTACCAAAAAAGTTGGCATTCGTGTCCAATAAATAATGTAATGTTTAGAAGCTTTCTGTTTTAAATACGAAAAAAATAGAAACACTCCTGTGGGAATCAGAAGATGAAATCGAAGATTCATGAACATTCTCGAACATTCTTCGTAGGAATCAAAACAATAACATTGTTCGAGTATTTTCCACAAATAATAGCTTATATTTAAAAACTGTCTGTTTAGAATCCGGAGAAGTTTTTGGAGCCTCACATGGCAAGGAGAGTAGTAACACAGACAAACAGACGTAAACTATGAACATTTTTCGATTTAAATAATAGTCACGGAAGCATGTTCGCCCAATGCTAAAAGGACTGAGTTTGGCCAACCATCAACTAGGTGGCGATAGTGAGCAAACGTCAAACTCGAATAAAAAGCCACGGATGATCAGTTGGCCAACTATCATTTTTTTTATTGAACCGTTAAATCGGTGTACGATGGGAACAATCAGAGTATTACGTAGCATGATACATATTCTAGAAAACTTCAGATGAATATTGATTATCCAGAGAAATCTTCCAACCTGGTGGAGTGAAGAAGACAAAGAAGACCTGTTCCGCAAACGTCAAACTGCTGCACACTTCAAAAAGTATGCACACAACCTTGAAACAAAAATAAATAGTTGAAAATCAAAATTATGTTCAAGCTGCATACTTAAGTGCTAAAACTACACCTAATATAGTTTAGAAATAAGTTACATGTTGTGGCAGCAATTGCGATTACATAAACCATATGAAACAATTTTCATTATTTTTGAATTTTATGGCAACCAAGTGAGTGAGAGCTTTTTAGCGTGAACCGAGCACTTTTGACGTTTGCGGAACGACTGCGGCGGTCGAAACCACCGCAACCCCGTTGGATTTTTTCTATTTTACCGCAATAAATATGGTTTCTGAATAAAGTTGTAGGTAAGCAAAACACGCATAAACGCTCAGAAAACCGTTCTGATAAACGTGAACAAGCAAACGCAAATATGAGAACAAGCAAATATACACTGTTAACTGGAACTAGTTTCAGCTGTCAATATGGGCGTTCTAGAAAATGTGAAATCTAGTTTAGGGTGTACATTTCTTATTGTTGTTATCGTTGCTATGCATAGTTCCCGTTTGTTCGCGTTGCCGATATTGGGAGGGCACGTATATTGGAACGGATTTTTTTTTGCGTCTAACGCATTTTGAAGCCATCGTCATAATTCTCGGGATTCTGAAAACGTGGCTAACCACGTCGGGTCAGCTAGTAATCAATAGAGTATTGTAACATCACTGATGCGTTGCAACATCAGGGTGTCTACTCATAAGACAAAATAAAATTCCCTGAGTTTTCCAGGTTTTTCCAGAGAGAAATTTCAAATATTAATAAATCAAAAATTAGCATAATTTTTATAAAATTTCTATACTTCTAATAAATTATACAATAATATCCTCAAAACTTAAGATAAAAATTTAAGGAAAAATGTGCAAGATTTATTGTTCAGGTGATTCCACTGAATCGTTGCATTTTTTTAAAGAACTGTTCAACAAAAATCTTTCGAAAATAATGGAAAAATCTGTTGAGGATTATTTTTAATCTTTTCCCAAGGTTCTTTTGGGTTAATTGCAAAAAAAAAATGCTCTGACATTTCCACCTACAATGACATCCAAATACTCTAAAAAATCAGGAAAAAAACATTCAGGAGTTCAATCAGTAATTCCACAGACTCTACTCCCTATGATCGCATAACTGTCCCATATGAATAGGAAATCCAGCAAATATGGGACTGATATGCGGTCATAGGCAGTATGCGACAGTTAAATTCCATACACAGTTTTGAATTTGAACTTGGATGTTCTTTTCGTAAAGAAAATTTCCTTGACTTCCTTGGGCATAGAGTATCTTCGTGCCTGCCACACGATATACACATGCAAAATGGTCATTGGCAGAGGAAGCTCTCAGTTAATAACTGTGGAAGTGCTCATAGAACACTAAGCTGTGAAGCAGGCTTTGTCCCAGTGAGGACGTTACGCCAAGAAGAGGAGAGGAGAGAGGATGTTTGAACTGTGCTGGTGGTGTAGTAATGAGATTTCGAAATTCTACCCGTCCGCGTTGAAATTTAAATCCGTCCAGAGTTCCTGATTTAAATTCGTTTCCAGTTTCTCGCAGAGTTTTCTCTTGAAATTATCAAAAATATTCTTATCTGGCTTTCTCCAGTTTTCCCAAGTACATCCAGAGGTTTTTACGCATTTCTGATATTCTGCTAACTATTTACTTAGAGTACGTACCCCGGGACTTTTTTCAGAGTTTCTCGCTGGATTCCTCCTGTAGATCTTTCCAAATGTTTTCCTAAGTTCTGCCAGGAATTTCTCTTAGTAGTTTCCGGACAGTTTTCCAAGAGTTTCTCTAGGGATTTTTGCAAAAGTTCTTCTAGGGATTTTTTTACCAAGGCAGTTTCCAGATATTCCTCGTGGATTTCCTTGCGGGATTTCGCACCTAGTTTCTCTCGGGATTAATTTTAGAGGTTTTCAGAGCTCCTCCTTAAATTTCCTTAACCGTTATGTGTCCGACAAACTTTTTTCTTTTTTCTACACCGTGCATTTTAAATGGGCGCTGGGTACCCGGGTACCTTGTCGGCCACATAAGGGTTAATATTTCCTCCTGGGATTGGTCCCAGAACTATTTGCCGAGACATACCATTTTCTCTCAGGATTTCTTCCTTAGTTCCTCTCGATACGTCTTTGCAAAGATTTTCGCAAAATTTGACCGAGATTCTTTCAGATACTTCTCAAGGAAGAATTTTCTACAAGAAATCTCGTAAGTTATCCCAGCAGATATTCCGAGAAAAAACTCTTGGAAAAAATCCAGTAAGAACTCCGAGAGTAATTTAAAAAAAAAAATTCCAAAGAGGAGCATCCATAATCTCGGGATAATTTCTGGTAGAGGTTCCGGGAAGAGCTCTGGAAATATGAAATTCTGTAAGAAAATAATCTCAGGTGGATCACTGCAAGAAATTAGATATTCAACTACAAGGAAAAGTTTTGGAAAATATCCGAAAAAAATCACGGAACGAACTTCATAAGAAACACCAGCTGTATCTCCTGCAGAAATCCCAGAAGACTCTCTAAAACATCTAAGGAGAAAGTCCAGGATAAATTTAGAAAATCTCTGAGATATCCCAGAATCAACACCGGGAGGAATCTTTCTCTGAGAAGCTCCGAGAAATCTCAAAAGAAATCCCGCGACAACATTTGGGATATATACCAGCTGAAACTTCTGTGGAAATCCAAGGAGAAGAATGCTTTCGGAAATATCTTGACGAATTCACAGGAGAGACTTCGGAAGAAATCCCGGAAAGAGTTCCCGCAGAAAATAAGTGAAAAACTCATTAAAACGTTGGAGGACCTTTAGTAGAAATCTTAGGAATAACACCTTCAAGAGGAATTCCGAGAGAAACTCTAACAGAAATTCCGCAACAATATCTGCGGTATATCCTTAGAGAAACTGTTGTGGAGATCTCGGGATGAATCCTGTTAGAACCCACGGGAGCAATATTAGGAAAATTTCTAGAGAAATCCACCATGATCCCCGTAAAAATTCCAGAAAAAAAATCAATCGGAACTGCGGAAGATTCTCAAGGACGAATCCCGGAAAGAAATGTTCGAATCTAGGAAAAATGCTGTTAGGAATCCGGAAGAATTTCCGGAAGGAATTCAAAACGGAATACCAAGACAAATGGCGTGAAAAAATACGGAAGAAATCTAGTAAAAAAAATTCTGGGAAAAATTTCAAGAGGTATTTCCAAAGAAATTCCAGAAAGAAACGCTGACAGAATTTCTGGAAAAACCGACCAAATTTTTTTATTTTCATTTTTTTTTTTCATTGGTCCAAAATTTCCCTGAGTCATCACGATATTCCCTGAGTATTCCAGGTTTTTCCATGTTAAATAACATTCCCTGAGGATTCCCGGTTTTCCAGGTTTTTCCAGGTAGTAGACACCCTGAACATCCTACAAGTTCATGGAGCATGGTTCTGTAGAGAACTACTTTCCAAAGGTGTTCTAGGTCTTCAAGAATTTCCACGAGTACAGAGTTTTATATCTATAAGCGTAATCGGTGTTTGCGGCTTTCTCGCCCACGCTCTTTTGTTCCGTCTGCATGAGCGTTTCACTTCCTTCTCGAGAGCCGAATAGGACACTGCATGAAACTCTCTCCTTCTATTTCACTCTTACAAAAAAAAATTGTAAACAACAAAGCCAAGAAACGTCAAACTCCCATACAAAATCAAAACAATGCAGTGCCCTATAGCGCTGACGGGCTACGGCTTTGGCTCCTCGTGTTTTCGATCGCTCTATCGCGGTTTTCGCATTCCTTCATTTCTCTATCTTCCTCCAGGTGTCAGCTTTAATGAACTGCTTTCTCTGGCTGTGTAGCTCACCCAAATTATTCTCGCCGGTGGCGATGAAGGCGTTCTTGATGGCACTCCATTGATCTTATATACTTCAACCTTTCGGGAATGTCCGCAGCACGGTTCACTAGCTCCTCGACGAAGGACCTTTTCAACGTAGCGTACGTCAGAATTTTACCCGACGCTAATCTGAGATCTCCAAAGTTCGGCCAACGGACATTCCAAGTTCCAATTTCTGTCGGTTGTTTCAGGCTAAAAGTCGTTGCCGTTAAATCAGTTCGTAATTTTTCATTTTCGATTTCTGTAACGGTTCTTGGGTTTCGAGAACAGTAGGTTGTTGACCTAGGGTCCCCTATCCACCGTGGTGGGGCTGCCACCTTAGGTATAGTTTTCGGTGAAGGAACATTTCATACTCAGCCTCTGGATGCCATCAGAACAGTAACTAATCAAATTAAATAGTTTTTTTTTCAATCGCCTCACAGTGTCTTAATTTCCGGACCCACTCATTGAATAGGAATCGCTCTCAAACCTTCCGAACACAAAAGTCAAACGATAGTTATTCCCACAAACGAGGGCGTTCGTCGTCCTCTTTTCAATGCCGCAAACCATTAAAATCCCATTCGATTTAATGACTAACACAGGAGCCTATCAGTTACAATCGGCACCCTCTTCAGCAAACTGTTTCAAAAATTCAATGGAAATCAATCGTATAGTCTTCCTTCCGAGGGTACACTTCATGTGTTTATTTGTTTTGCCCAGCTTTCCCACTTCAAACACAAAAAGAAACATCTTTCTCAGCTTTCGGATCTCTTACCTTCCTCTCTCCCGCAGGCCATGGAGGAAGTGTACGAAGCCGGTCTCGCACGCAACATAGGCCTATCGAATTTCAACCAACGGCAGATACAAAGGATCCTCGATAATTGCCAAATCAAACCGGCTAATCTGCAGGTAAGGTGATCCGTGTTTCCCTCGATCTTCTGCTTTCAGTTATTTGTTTTTTTTTTCGTTATCACCCGCGCAGATCGAGAACCACATCTATCTGCAGCAACCGGAACTGGTAAAGTTTTGCAAGGCCAACGGCATTACCGTTACCGCGTACTCCCCGCTCGGATCCAAGGGCATCGAAAAGCTGCTTGGGTGAGTATTGAGTTACTGAAGTAAGGGGTATAATGTTTTCAAAATTCAACCATACAGTGAAGTTGTCTAATTGCTTTATTTTATTAAAACTATTAGAAATTCTACGTGCAGCGTTACGGATACAATTAATGTTTCCGTTCATCTGTCGGGCACGCGATTCGACAACTTTTTTACGGGTAGAGCAATCGCAAAAATTTCATTATTTTAGACCTTTGCAACAATGACCAATCAAACAATAGTATTTATCAGTTTATTCATTGTCAGTGCTAAACATGTTCCCATCCACACATTTTAGCCGCGAAGTCCCGGACCTGCTGGATAACCCGGTGGTGAAGGAAATTGCCGAAAAGCTGGGCAAATCGCCCGCCCAGGTACTGCTGCGCCACCTGTTGCAGCGTGGGATTTCAACGATCCCGAAGAGCACCAACCCCAAGCGCCTGCGGGACAATATCGATCTGTTCGGGTTCGAAATCGAAGATTCCGACATGGTACGGCTGAACCAGCTGGATCAGAACATTCGCATTTGCGATTTCGGATTTTTCCCCGGGTAAGTGCGGTAATGGGTGGAGACTAAAATATGTCGTTTATGCTAATGGTTTGACATATTTATACTTTGCAGCATTACCAAACATCCGGAGTTCCCTTTCTAAACGAGAGGAAGAATTTAAATATTTTAACAAAAAATAAATGAAATTTCTCATTACTTTCTACAAAGTAAATAAACAGATAACATATTAATCAAATATTTTAATGACCTAGTAGCTTTCATCGCAAGCCTATCGGATGGCTATCATTTGCATTTCAAAAATAATTATTTTAGTATTAGAAGTACAACAATATAGTTTGATAGTTGCGCACTCTTTGATGTCTAGTATGTAATTAGTTTTGATGATATATCACATTCATTATTTACTCGTCTCACATTTATTTCTGTTTTTATACTCTCCGGTTTTAATTAGTCTAAAACTTGCTCATTGCATGTTTTCAAAAATGGATTGTTTGACCTAGGCAATTTACAAAGTTTTAACAACAATTATTCAAAAACTTTGGATATCCTTTGTTACCGTAAATATTTGGTAAATTAATGCATTTTTTTTTAATTAATTCATCATATCATGCCTATAAGTTATGCAACCAGCGAACTGTGCCGGAGCATCTTCCGGCATCCACGCACCAACGTTAACCGTAGTGTGGCCAGCAAAAAAAAAACCGTAGAATGCCGGCAGGGTACCCACGAAACTGAAGATCAGGCTTCCCGTGGGGCCATGGCTGGCAATGGCCACTATACGGTATTCTAGGCTCAACAATTCACTATGGGGCGGCTCCATACAAACAAGTGGCCAAAAATATTTTCTCGTCAATTTTTAATGCCTTGCTTCTATTCGTAGGGTTTATGCCTGAAAAATGAGAAAAGCATGTTAAACAGGTTGTTCCAACACGACAGTTTCAAACAGCATGAAATTACAAGGGCATTGCATACTATTAGGCGTCTAAGGATTTCTGTTCCTATTTACAAAATGGATTCCAATTCGTAAAAACACGCTTCGCTAAGTGATCCAAGATCAGATTTAGACTGCACTATGATTGATCTATCGAGAAAAGCGGCCATGACAACCAAATGCTTCCTCAGAGGTATTTAATGGCCAATAGGGTGATTTTATATAGCAATATCTCAATCATCGCCGACAACTTGATTGGAATTGCAGAATAGCAGCTAGTAGCAGCCAAATTAGATTTCAATGTCTCCCAGGGATCCTAAATGACGACATAAAAGTAGTTCCGAAGCGAAACTCAGCGAAACTTTTTTTGTATGAAACGGTTTGTATGGGAAAAATTTGAATTTTTTCAATGTGGCATCATTTAATAGTTTTAAAATCAACATTTCTACGTCTGATACGTCATTCAAAAGGTTTATTAGCAAGCTTTTAGAAATTGCTTTAAAAGTTAAACATTTTTCATTTAAGCCGAAGATATGCAAAAAGTTGAACATCTCATCAATTTTACCAAAAATTGGCAATGGTCTCATTCTGCTGCCAAAATCTCGATAAGTATAAGGATTAGCAAACTAATATTCTAGAGTTTGCTGGTCCAAGTGGTCTACTTTCAACTACCGAACCTGAAACTAAAATTGAATAGTCAATTTTCGATTTTTGGCCACCTGAATCCCCTTAGTGCAATGTGGATTTTCAGAAAACTACAGTCATCAGATCGGCGCAACCATATATTTTTTAGATAGATGAGTTTCTGAGTTAAATGAGCCATTTTTTTTTAATCGGTGAAAAATTGACGGAAATATGATTGTTTCAGTTTCGTGGGGACCCGGGTACCCTGCCGGCATTCCGCGTAATAAAAAAAATCAGAAACATCCCCCCTGCCCCTCCTCACTTGGGAATTCGGTCAACCCCATTAATAGATATATATTCACAAGTTCTAAGATCTAGCAGAGTTTCAACTTCCTACTCTCAATAATCATAAAAATATCGAGATTTGAAATCGAAAAAGGTACCCGGATACCCTGCTGGCCACATAAGGGTTAACTATGTGGCACTCAAAACAGCCTTCCTAAGCACTCCAACATCGAATTTGAGCAAGGAGGATCCACGAGCCACCGACGATAACGTGGTCGAAGTTCAGCCAGTGTACTGTGCGAAACTGCTGAACATCAAGCTTCCGAACTTCAGTGGTATACCATTCTATAGAATAAATTCACCTACTTGTGATCTTCGACCACCGGTGCATTTTAACAACACCAATACCGATGGCTTTGAGTTCCGATTCATCCATCCACACACACCGAACTTCGGTGGCATAAGGGAGGGCAGGTGATTTCATTTAAGCAACATTTCAAAAATGCTGTTTCTACTAAGATGTTAGCCCTTCAAGACGCGCGCCGATGTAAAAAGTAAGACACTTCCAAAAAACCTCGCTCGTCGTATAAAGCACGAGCACGTTGCAGTGGGCTGCAAAACGGTGAGTCGATGATAAGGAGAGCGTCCAATATAGCTCTGGTCCTCACAAGTTCCTACCTCATGCTTCCACGGGTCAAGCGATGACAAAGACCGCCAGCTAAGAGTTGTGTGCTTAGCTGGTAGTGCAGCCTGGGCACTGTTGTCCTTCTGACTTTAGCTAGATTGAGGAGGTACGATCCGAGTGTCTGTTCACCAAGGAGGTGCGGCTCAAACAGCGTCTGTTCTGGCATCCAGCGGCTGAGTAAGAAACGCTGCACCACGCCCAGCTAGATCCAAGGTGGTAGCCCCATCAGCGTGGTCGTCCCAGTGTTGGTTGGGACGTTAAACAGAACTGGCACGATGGCCCTCCGGCGAGACAGGAGTGTTGGCGTAGGCCCAATAAGCCACCCATAAAAATCCCCATTGCGAATAACATAGGAGAAAATACGACTCGATACAATCGGCAAAGACCCACGCGAAATAAGGACTACGATTGGAAACTTGGAACATGGAATTGCAAGTCCCTAGGTTTCGCAGGATGTGACAGGATAATCTACGACGAACTACATCCCCGCAACTTCGACATCGTGACGTTGCAGGAACTTTGTTGGACTGGACAGAAAGTGTGGAAAAGCGGGCATCGAGCGGCTACCTTCTACCAAAGCTGTGACACCACTAATGAACTGGGAACAGGATTTATAGTGTTGGGCAAGATGCGACAACGTGTGATCGGGTGGCAGCAGTGCGAATATAGATTCGGATCACTACTTAGTCGCTGTATGCATGCGCTCAAAACTTTCGACAGTTATCACCACGCGTCGAAGTCGAACGCCGTGGCTCAACATCGAGCAACTTCGTAACGTAGAAGTGGCTCAAGACTACGCGCAGCAGTTTGCAGTGGCCCTACCAACGGAAGAGCAGCTTGGCGCAGCTACACTTGAAGATGGCTGGAGGGACATCCGATCCGCCATAGGTAGTACCTCGGTTACAACACTAGGCTTCGCGACTCCGAATCACAGAAACGACTGGTACGACGGCGAATGTGAACAGTTGAAAAACGAGAAGAATGCAGCATGGGCGAGAATGCTGCAACATCGTACGAGAGCGAATGAGGCACGTTACAAACAGGCGCGGAACAGGCAGAACTCAGTCTTCCGCATGAAGAAGCGCCAGCAGGAAGAACGAGATCGCGAAGCGATGGAAGAGCTGTACCGCGCTAAGGACAAACGAAAGTTTTACGAGAAGCTGAACCGCTAAGGACAAACGAAAGTTCTACGAGAAGCTGAACCGCTCGCGCAGAGGCTTTGTGCCACAAGCCGATATGTGCCGAGATAATTACGGGAATATTCTCACGGGCGAGCGTGAGGTGCTGGAGAGGTGGCGGCAGCATTACGATGAGCACCTCAATGGCGATGTTTCAAGTACCGAAGGTGGCGTGGTAACAGATCTAGGAGTATGTGCACAGGACGAAAGACTTCCGGCCCCTGACCTCCAAGAGATTGGGGAGGAGGTTGGCCGGTTGAAAAACTAGGGGTGGGTAATGTCTGAGACATAACCGCAATGTTGACGTAGGACAAAGGCGGGAATGAGGTTCCGACTTTTATATATTTAAATGTTCCCTTTCATTTCGCGCCCTTAATGCTAGAGCTAGGTAACTCGTTTTGGAGAGTGCGGATAAAAATGGCTGGTAAAACTCATCCTGGTATAAAACAAACTCTTTGTTGGTCTAAAATGTTGAATTAATATGTGTTTTCGGATTTTCAATTGACAAACTTGTGTTTATTGTGGTATACGTTCAGATATAAACAAATTGCTTGCGATTTCGCAAAACCAGTTACCTAGTTCTAGCATTAAGGGGACGATTTGAAGTCTTAAATCAGCTGATTTTTCGGTTCATTGTTGTCCGACCTTCGTAAATAAATGCATAACGGACCTATCACATAAAAGGCCTATACAATGTATGCTGGCAAAATTCAAATCGGCGGAGTGATGTGTTGATTAAAGTTGTTATGTGATCCATTTCACTGAACGCATTCATAAGATGTTAATTAGTTTAACCTTCCGTGACTCGCGCGGCCATCACTTGAGGGTTGAGCATTATTTCATTTTGAAGATAAATCGTCCCCTTAATGCTAGAACTAGGTAACTTGAAATTTGACGTTTTTGAGTTGAATATACCATTATATCGAGCTTTTTGAGCTCTATAATATATCCAAAGACCAATGAAATACGATTATAAACGACGAAAATATTCGCCATTTTCAAAACTAGGTATCTCAGTGTAGAATACACGAACTGAGTGCTATAACTAGGTAACTAAGAGAATCATATCTATTTCCAACCACACCGGCTCAAAGCTATGGGACGCTTGGACGTGGAAATGTTACTAGTCATTCTTTTGTTAGTACAGTGACCCCACAATTTATGAATCGGCAAAAATGACCACAGTTTATGGATCACTCCATTTGATCAACATGGTGATTCATAAATAGTGTACAAAAATTAAGGTGATTCATCGGTGTGGGGTCACTGTAGATTGAAAATCTACTACTGTTTTGACGTTGAATAACGTCCTTCGGCAACATATAGGGGTGTAACTTCAGAAAATCCAAAAATCGGCCGCGTCACGAAAAGTGGTCAGCTTTTGAACGCTAATAACTCGGTCATTTATGAACGAATTTTAAAAATTTTAGCACCGATCAGACGCAAATATTTCCAGCAATTATGTCAATTAATAACAACTATTGATTTTCAACAGCGAACTATTGAAAATTTAGGAAAAGTGAACCCATGTTTTATCCAGCCAATCACGTTCGAGCGCAGTTTTGGACTTTTCCGTCGAGCGCCTGGCAGTATAAAAGCTATTTTTGTAATTGCGTTGCATTTTCCCCTACTTTTCACTCGCGGTTGTAATGTTAAAACGGCCTACTTTTCTTCACTAAAACAAAAGTGCCGAAAAGTACTACTTTTCGGCACTCTTGAGAGTGCTGAAAAGTAGTACTTTTCGGCACCTTTGCCAGAACCCAATTTTCGATAACTTTCGAGGCTACTGTAGACACAGCTGCTACTTCTACATCCTCTGATGAGCTCGAATCCGAATCAGGACTATCCAGATTCAGATTAAGACTGCAGATCAGGCGTAGAAGCAGCAGCTGAAGCTACTTTTGCTCTTGCCCATGGTGCGGTTACGGTATGACGACGACGGGAGCAAATTTCTGACACCTAGCCTATCATAGCCTACCTGATCAAACAAAAGCACCACGCAGACGCGCATGAATGCTGCCACGTGGTTCGTCTTGATACATGTACGTGTAGTAAGATTGTATCAAGGATTATACTGAATGGGTATTTTTTGCAATTACAAAAAACTTTGTATGCAACTCGTTGCAAAACTCGATTTTTTCAGCACTCGTCGTATTTATCCAACTCGGCAAGCCTCGTTGGATAAATGTACGACTCGTGCTGAAAAAATCATCATTTTGCAACTTGTTGCATAAATAACTATTCTTCTTCCCCTCTTCCTTCATTCTTCATCAACACCTCGAGGGAAACGCATCGGCAGAGAGCTGTGCAGTTTTCTCCGTTTGCGTTTTCATTTAGTGTTCTTTGGCAAGCCGAGCGCGGTGGTCGGTGCGGTGCGTCTTCGCGCGTGGCAGCTCGTTTACCGGATCAGAGACGGAGGAGCACAGCACAGCTCGGTTTGCATTTTCGCTCAGCATTCTCACGCTGTCGACCAAGGTAGACGGATGGACGCGGGACGGGACGCACCGACGACAATCGAGCAGCAGCGGCGCGGTGGTGGAATAATTTATCATTTCCCCAGTTCGGAAGCGGATGGGCGCTGACGACACGGCAGTAACGCGGTTTGGTTTTGTGAAATCAAAATTCTCAGATCAAAATTAAACAGCCATTATTAGGGCTACAATTTTAAATTCCACGTAAGAGTTGATTCGAATTCCTGCAAACATTTTGGAACCTACTTCGAGAGCACCGCCAGCAACCTAGAAGCAGGTGGCACATTCGCATTTTGCCAGTGCGGTAGCGGATGGGCATGGCAACAACTGGGAATATTTTTCTACAACTTTGAAAAATAGCGGGTTTACTGGAAATGAAAACTGTTAACCAGCGTTGCCAAATTTCAATAAGAGTTTTAGAATTTCAAATATCTGTGATCTTTAGAAATTTTGGTCGAAAATACATGACTTTTGTACTATATACTGTCATTCCTTACTAAACATTATAATATTGGTTAATCCTAAGCCTACCTACTGATTTGGCAATGGCTAATAATAATCATTTTAGTATATTTTAATACTCCGCTATGATAAATTAATGCATATAAATTTGTATGGCATCGTTGAATTTTACTCCCCTCACATCTAACCAATCACGTTCGAGAGGGGAAGCCAGGCGATTGTGCCGTATAAAAGCAAACTGCTTCTTCTCATCTTCCATCATTCTTTCTTGACCCCTCGTGGGGATCGCATCGAAGGAGAGCTAGCCAGTTTCTCCGTTTGCGTTTTCCATCAGTACGCTTTGGCAAGCCGAGCGCAGTGGTTGTCGGCTGTTACGCTCTTCTTCGTATCGTTGTACGCGGCGCCAGTGGAGCAATCAGCCAGTTCAAACTGGTGCGCGGCAATAACGAGGGCTTTCTTTTGCCCCGAGTTTGCGCAGCATCGCCATCGCAAAACCCCCATCGGAATCAACGCCACCGATGCCGTTCTGGATTTGGTTGGCATAGCTACCGATTTTCAACTCATGCAACAATTGAACGATTATTGTACAACCAATAAAATTAAACAGCCTTTCTAAGGGCTTCAAAAATGTTCCTCACAAGAGTGAATCGAATAATTTTCTTAGACGACGCGTCGGGTCACAGATATGTCAAAACCGACTAAGTCTCAAAACCGTAGCATAAACTTTGCAAGCGGAATAGTGGAAATATATTAGATTGTGGTAGCATCCTTTATATTTCCCAGCCAAATATCAATGTGAGTTGTGTTCGCAAAAATTAAACATTTCTTTGCCCATTTTTGCCACACAATCTAGAAGAAAACTGTATGATATCTAGAAATTCTTAGTTATATAAATGCATATTGGTAATTTCAGTCCACCAATTAGCAAAAGCTTAATGATTTGCATTTTTGAATGATCTGTAGAATTGCATATGCTTAAATTCTTATAAAATGAACGGTTACCAAGACAATTCTGTTATAGGTAAAGATTTTTGAAAAATTCGTTTATGGAAACATTTTAAAACCAACTACTACGCGGAACAAGTCTTGTCGCGTCCATTCTAAATTTCTATATATAAACCTGCAAAAGCAGAGAAATTGTGCGAGAGGATTTGAAATCTGCATAAATTTTCTTCGCAAAATAATTGCCTGTTAGCATCCAAAGAAATTCAAAGGTTTAACAAACTACAGTTGGCCCGCTGAAATTATCCTGCAAATTGACTCACTGTATTTCGAGAGCAACAACATAGCTTAATGAAAGAGAAACTAGTTACGACTACCAGTATCTAGGCTGCCCATAAATGGTGAACCAAGAAAACCTAGTGCTGGGCTAGTACACAGGTTTAAATAGTTCTGACGTTCGATTTGAATAGGTCGTATCTGTATAGGAATCCCAGCAAATTTACGACCTATTCAAATTGAACGCCAGAGTTCACAAGGAATGAATCGGATCGAAAATAATGATAAATAATAAACTCCACTATCTATTGCCGTCTACAATCAAACTAAACCAAACCAAAATTTCAAATCACAGGCTTTATCAATGTTAATACAGCATTCAATAATCGAAACTAATGCATAAACGGACGTTATTCAACGTCAGACTTGCGGTCGTGTCTAGTATACAACCCCTCCAACTTTTTGCATTTTAGGCCTAAAAACTTAAAATATTTTACTTGTGTTGATTTAGCTAAAACTGTGATTGTTCGTAGACGTTTGTTTTATGAACATTTTGAGGTGTCATGTGGTGAAATAGCAGGCATCTTAGTAAATTTAGTAATTACACGTTATTTTCAATAGTGAACCCTTTTAAATTTACATACTGCAACAAGAAAACTGAAAAGAATGATATCAATAGTGGTAAAAACTAGGTATCTCAGAACATCTCCTCCATTATTTATGCTGCATTTTGAGTGCTATAACTAGGTAACTCGACCATTCTTCAACCATTTATTGTTTTTATCAAAAGTTTAAACCAAAATAGTTCAAAACTTTTTCTTGTAGCAGAAAGAGTAGAAGCTGAATAAGCAATCAATGCTAAAAAATATTTATTTTAAAAGCTCCATACCTTTGGAACAACTGCATGAAAAATTGTGAAATTTTCAAAGTCGTTTTTCTCGAAACTATGATTTTCGAGTTATCTAGTTCTAGCATTAAGGGGACGAAATGTTCAACCGCAGACAGACGTTCTAGCTCGAACAAATTTATTCAAATTTTCTATGTAAATTTTCACTAGCGACACCTAGGCAAACGATTGCCACAGTGCAGTCGCGTGCAGTTGACAGTTTGAGAAACCACGTGCTTCCAGCCGCTTACTTACCACCCAATTCACCACCCACCGAAAAATAAAATCAAAACAAACACTGTCTAAATCATTCCTACATGTTCGTCACATTCACAAAGATTTTCCAATGCGAGTGAAGTTCATCCAAATGCAGTTTTATTCAAGCAAATCTATGTAAAATAAAAGAATAATGTGTAAAATATTTTACAAGAGTTCTGCGTTAATTTGTCCAAAAGATTTTAGACATTAAATAAAAGCCATTTACTCTGCACAAATTATGTGAAAAAATTATTAGCGTGCAACATGTGTGGTCTTTTCCCGTCATCCGGCTGGAAGACGACCGTGGTGACAGTTGTTGGTCGCAACGCACATGTGAGGCAGCGATTGAATATGAACGTCGCTAACGCCATCTGTTCGCTGATTGCCACTTGGCAATTTGTGGCGGCCATGTTTTTTACACAAGCTGCTGAGTCAAACTTGAACGTCTGTCTGCGGTTCAACCGTTGTTTGAAAGAATTTTCGTCGAAAGTATAAAATGATTATAATATAGAAAGGCGTTAAGCCATAGCTTCCCAAACATCATATTGCGATCGCAACAATCATTAAAATAACTAAAATTGCCGCTATGAAATGAACAGATAGCGCCACCGTAGCCATGTCTATTTGACACAACCCAATTGCTGTTAACGAAATTTTAAATAATTTTGATTGGAATTTCGTGAAATATTCTAGATTTGGCAATAATTTGAATAATTTTCACTGATCCTGAAAGAAACTTTTAAATAACAGAAGATTTCGGCAAGATAATTGAAAATTATCCACACTGAATGCTGGAAGCCATTGAAAACGGTCACCGCTTACTGCCGTGAATGAGATTGCTGGTTCTATCAGCTAAATAGCCGAGAGTCGTCGCAGGATAGGTGCGCAGCTGTGGAGGTGACATCCACTCCATTTGTTTGACTGAACCAATGAACATGACGGAAGAAAACAGTGGTCACTGCTTTTATTCCCCAAGATTAGCAGATTAGGCTCCTCCCATTTGGCTGGCTTTCCAGGTTATTTCATTTGCATGACCCTCCCCGAATGCTCCAGATGCATCCATCAACTAATCAACCGAGAAATGATAAAATTGCCATTGAACGGATAGAGTAACCATAATATTGGATAATTTCGATCAGTTTAATTCTAAAAATGTTTAAACCTATTTTTAGTCCGGATAGAATAATGCGTTGTTAAATTCTGGGTGGAACCATTAGGCCATTAGTGACCGGCTACATCATTATTGCTGGGCCACCAAGTATTCAATCTTTCACTTTTTAGTTGCACCACACTTTTCTCGTTCAATGGAATTAAATTAGCTGATTCACAAACTCCTAAGAAATAAATTACAGTGGTCCTGAACAAGCCCGTTTGATTAATTGACGATTTTAGAAACGAAATGGCATGAATTCACCATGTCACGCAATGCGTGTTGGTTTTCTCCGTGCTGAATGATAAACGCCACCGAAAACTGGACCGCTGCCGTGGATTAGAATAATGACCAGTTTCACTATTGCTGGCAACGATGCTCTGTCTTTTGCTTTTTGGTTGCACTACATCTCGATCGATGTTGGAAATTATCCAACTAACTCTTGAGGAATCATTTTCGATGGTCCTGAAAAGGACCGGTTTGAATAATGGACGATTTTGATGCATTCACCATGCCATGCAATGCGTGTTTTCTCTGCGGCGTGCGGAGAATGCTGGACGCCGTCGAAGATTTGCCCACTGCTCCGCTGCCACGGATGCGATTCCAGGCGCCTTCATCAGCACGATAGCCGAGAGTAGTCGCTGGATTGTTGCGCTGCTGCCTTGCTGGAGGTGACATCCACCTCCAACCTCCTTGACTGATCCAACGAAAATGACGAAAGAAAACAGAGAACACTGCTTTTATACCCCTAGATTAGCAGATGAAGCTCCTCCCATTTGGCTGGCTTTGCAGTTTATTCCGTTTGCATGACCCGCCCCGCATGCTCCAGACGCTTCAAACGATTAATCAACCAAGAAATGAGAAAATTTACATCCACCTCCACCCTCCTTGATTGATCCAACGAAAATGACGTAAGAAAACAGAGGGCACAGCTTTTATACCTGTAGATTAGCAGATGAAGCTCCTCCCATTTGGCTGGCTTCCAGTTTATTTCGTTTGCATGCCCCGCCTACATGCACCCAGACGCTTCAAACGATTAATCAACCCAGAAACGAGTAAATTTTTATCGAAAAGAGCACCAAGCATTCATTCTTTCACTTTTTGGTTGCATCACGGTTTTCCTGACCGATGGAATGAAACCTGTTTAAGGAATCTGGACGATTTAAGAAAGAAAACTACATTAATTCACCATTTCACGCAATGTGTGTTGGATTTCTCCGCTCTGAATGCCGGATACCGTCGAAAATTGCCCCATCGCTTGCTACCGTGGATAAGATTTAGTAACCGGCTTCACTGTTGCTTAGACACGAGTATTCAATCTGTACTATTTGGTTCCACTACATCTTTATTATTTGGTTTCTCGATCGATTGATGAAAATTATCCACTCATGAGTTATCATTTTCGGTGGTCCTGATAAGGATCGTTTGGTTATGAATTCACCATGCCAAGCAATGCGTGTTGGTTTTCTCCGCGCTTAATGCTGGGCCACCGAAAACTGACCTGCTGCTTACTGCCATGGATAAAATTAGTAGTCGACTTCACTCTTGCTGACAAACGGAGCTGTCTTCCACTTTTCGGTTACAACACTGTTCTCGATCGATGGAGGTATAATTATTCTTAACTCTTTTGGAAAGACTTTCTGTGGTCCTGAAAAGGACCGTTGGAATAATGGACAATTTTGATGAATTCACCATGCCACGCAATGCGTGTCTGTTTTCTTCGCGCTCAATGCTAGGTGCCTCCGAAACAGTGATGTCAGATTATTTCACAAGTGCTTCCGTAGATGGAAACTGATGAGCGGGGGGGAGAATTTCAGAATTTTTATTCCGTAGATTCAGGTTGAAAATCCGTAGATTTCCCGTAGCTTTCCGTAGGTTTCCGTATAAAAACCGAGTTTTCTGTAGATTTATTCTACGGATCCGTAGTTCCGTAAAATAAGCGCAATTCCGTAGATCTACGGAAATTTCCGTAGATCTGGTAACGCTGCTCCGAAAACTAGTCTGCCGCTTGCTGCTGTGCTCAGTGGATGAGATTCCTGGTACTAACAGCCGAGATTTGACGCAGTTGATGTGAAGCTGCCAGCTGTGGAAGTGACATCCACCTCCATCCTCCTTGATTGATCCAACGAAACTGACGAAAGAAATATTATTTTTTTTACATTAAAAGTTCATTTATTTCATTGATTGTATACGGTGAATTACATGTCATTTTAGGGTTAAGTGATCAAATTTCTTTTTACATCTTTAGTTGGTGCTTATTTACTATAAAATTATTTACATTATTTAGACATTGTCTTAACGATGTTTACCATTTGCATGGAGTTGTTTGAATTATAATAAAGACTACTTAAAACTACTATATACAACTTACTAACCTACTATATACAGATTGCTGATCAAAGCATATTGGGATATGTTACATTTTTCTACAAATTTGTTTTTGATTTGTTCAACCTTATTGCTAATAGTCTGGAGGTTAGCCTCCTCATGGAGGTCTACTGTTCTGGTGCCATAGGGGCGATCCAGGATCATCCTTAGTGCACGATTTTGTGCAACTTGGATCTTTTTACGGTGGGTTTGCGCGCATGATTCCCACACCGGAGCTGCGTACAGTATTGCAGGAGCAATTATCTGCTTGTAGACTGCCAATTTGTTCACCCTAGAGAGGCGGGATCTTCGACAAATGAGAGGATACAAGGCTTTGATCAGAGTGGAGCATTTAACCAAAGTTTTTTCGACGTGGGAGCGGAACAGTAGTTTTTCATCGAATAGCATTCCGAGGTAGACGACTTCGGTGGACCACTCAACCCTTGTGCCGTTCATGATAACAGTGCAAGACTCAGGAGGTTTTAGTTTGGGTGATTGCCGGTGGAGGAACATTATGGTTTGTGTTTTCGAGGCATTGATCTTGATTTTCCACGTTGTTGCGTAGTCAACGAAGACATCAAGGCACCGCTGGAGTTTGTTTGTTATTTCCCGAGGCATCCTACCCTTGACGGATATGGCCGTGTCGTCTGCGAACAGGAAGAACACGCAACCATCTCCAAGGGGAGGGATGTCCGAGGTGTATATGGTGTACAGCAGGGGGCCTAAAAGGCTGCCTTGTGGCACCCCTGCTGGGATGGGGAAGGTGTTAGACAAACAACCGTCCAGCGATACCCTGAATGACCTTTGTTGAAGGTAACTTCGTATGATTTTAGTGAGGTATGGTGGAAAACTGAAGCCACAGAGCTTGTATATAAGCCCATCGTGCCATACATTATCGAACGCCTTTTCAACGTCCAATAATGCCATGGCCGTGGACTTAGATACGGCTCTGTTACTTCTGATGTTATTCACCAGCCTCACCAGCTGATGAGTGGTGGAGTGCCCCCTCCTAAACCCAAACTGTTCCGGCAGGAGAATGTTATGTTCCTCCACAAAGTTGTTCAAACGATTGAGGATAAGCTTTTCAAACAATTTGCTCAGTGCCGAAAGCAGGCTGATTGGTCTGTAGCTTGAAGGCGATGTTGGGTCCTTCCCGGGTTTGCGGATCGGTATGATCTTGGCCATTTTCCAGATGCTTGGAAAGTAGTGCAATTCCAAGCATCTGTTGAAGATGTTGCTCAAGAGTTCAAAAACTTTGATGTTAAGGCGTTTTAGGATGAGATTGAAGATCCCGTCAAACCCGGGTGCCTTCATGTTCTTGGCATGCTTCAGCACTGAGCAAATCTGCTGTGGAGTGATCCTATCCTCTGGTGGGACGACACAAGGGGAGATATCAACATCGTGGACGCAATGCGCAACCTGCTCTTCGAGTGGACTAACTATGGTAGAACCAAGCATGTGCGACGAGGCAATGTGTTCGCCGACAGCGTTTGCCTTTTCCAGCGGAGTTATCAAGAGAGAGTCACCAAGCTTCAGAGGAGGAATCGGTTTGGGATGGGTACGCAGGACCTTGGCTACCTTCCAGAATGGTCTAGATCGATCGTCAAGGTTCTGGATGACATGCCGAAAACTTTCGTTTCGGAGTGTGACCATTCTGGAAGCGATCTCCCTATTCAGATCGGCCACTTCATATTTCTTTTGAAGATCACCAGTCCTCTGAAATTGGCGTCTACGGATGTTACGCAAGCGGATTAGCAGTCGGGTGTGGGCATCAATTGCGACAAACTTACCTCTGACAGGAACTCGTCTGACGCACGCCTCGTCGGCCACGTGTATGGCCTGCTGGAGTCCTTCCAAGGCCCGGTCGATGTCCTCCACGGTGTCGAGCGGCTGGTTTTCATCGAGATTTCGGTCCACCATGCGAGCGTAGACCGCCCAGTTGACGTGGTGGTAATCCTTACGCTTGGACGTTGGAACGGGAGTCACAGCGGCATTGACTTCAGCCACCACCGGTTGGTGATCAGAGCTGAGATCGTTAATGGCCTCCGGCTTGGAAATAGCGGTGTTCGACAGGAAGAAGTCCAGGATGGAAGGATTTCCTGCCGGCGAGATGAACGTTGGTTCGTCCGGGTGGTGCACAACGTACAGCCCATGCTGCGCGTGGTCGAACAGCAGACGTCCGTTCTGATTTTGCCGATGATTCTTCCAGGCCTCGTGCCGGGCGTTCAGGTCTCCTCCCACGACGAATTTGGTTCTTGAGTTTGTGATGGCCGTCAGGTCGTTCTTGAAGCTGCTGCTCAATCCATTGCTTGTGCTGCACTGCCGAGGGCAGTACACTGCGACGAATCGTATGTTTCCTGTCAAGGATTCCACCTCCACACTGAGAGCTTCGATGGTGGTGACACGAAGCTGGGGAAGAATGGAGTATTTGATACCCCTTTTGACGACGATCGCAACACCACCCCCCCTAGAGCTGGTGCGATCAAGCCGGATAACATTGTGGTTTGGCAGCCAGAAGCTGTCAGATGGTTTGAGGTGGGTCTCGGAGATAAGACCCACGTCGATGTTGTGTTCGCTGACGAAGTCTGCAAACTCAATGTGTTTTGCTCTTAGCGAGCAAGCGTTCCAGGTGGCGATTTTGAGCGGCTTAGTTCCCATACCTGCCGACAATGGAGATGACAGCTCGCAGCTGTTCGGCACGGGTCCGGCAGGACCGCTTAATCGTGAGAACCTCCGTGACCAGGATGACAAGCTCCTCATCAGAGAACAAGGACTCGTCATTGGCCTCGCCAAATGGTTGGTTTGCATGAGCGGTAGGGGGGTGTCGACGCGGCCAGGTGGGGGCCGCTTGTGGGGGGAACACTTGGGATGAACCGGCCGCATTCAGTGGAGGGAAGTCCTCGGCTCTGAACGCTGGCGCCTTCTCCTTCTTGCGTCCTGGTTGGTTCGACGTTGAAGCTTGTTTCCGGATACGCTTGAACTCTTCGCGTTTGGGGCACCGCCGATCGGAGCCCGGGTGGGCTTCGCTACAATTGGCACACTTGTATGCCACCGCGTCCTCCGCTGCGGCTCCGCTTTGGGGACAATCGGATGTAGGGTGGTTTTCGGCACAGATGTTGCACCGTGGGAGGAGGTTGCAGTTTCGGGTGCCATGTCCGAAGTTGAGACACCGCTGGCACTGCGTCACATCGCGGCGGCCGCCACGATAACGCTCCCAGGTGACGATGATCGAGCGGATAGAGCGAACCGCTTGCAGGGCGTTCAGTGTCACTGTACCCTTCTGGAAGTGTACAAGGTAGAGGCAGTCCTTGTACTTTTTCTCCTGTTCGTCCCGCCGAGTGATCCGGAAGACTGCGGTTGGAGCCAGCTTGTACCGATTCCGGAGTTCCGCTTCGATTTTGCTGGGGTCGGTGAGCGCCAACCCCCGGATGACGGCCTTGAATGGTTTTTCACCGGGAATGTCATGGGTGAAAAACTCTACCCTTGACTCCTTCAGGAAGGAGCACACCCGGTCGTATTCCGGCTTGGTGTGGAGCATGACTTTGGTGCCAATGCCCGACAACTTGTACTCGGCATTGACGCCCAGAGCGGTGATTTTCCTGGAGAGCTTGTCCAGCGGAATTTTCTTCACCACGAGTGGGGGAAGCTTCACTTTTGGCGCGTTCGTTTCAGCAGCTTGGATCGTTATTCGCTGCCCGTCCTGTTCCTGAACGGTGTCCGGCTCGCCGCCGAAGTCGCCCAGGTCACTGTCGTTGATGGCCGTACCGCCAGTGCTGTATCGGTTGTTCGAAAGCAGCGACTCGACGATGGACTGCTCATCATCCATCCGCTTCTTCTTCTTCTTGGCTCCTGCCAGCTCCGGTGTGCTGGCTGTGGTGGTGGCTGACTGATCAGCGTTTATTTTCTTGCGCCGGCCCATTCCGCCGACTTCGCTTTCACACTACTACGACTTCGAATAATTTACCGCGTTTCTCTTGCGACCGTTACGCTCGAGAGGTAGAGATAAAACTGACGAAAGAAAACAGAGGGCAAAGCTTTTATACCCCTAGATTAGCAGATGAAGCTCCTCCCATTTGGCTGGCTCTCCAGTTTATTTCGTTTGCATGCCCCGCCTGCACGCACTCAGACGCACCAAACGATTAATCAACCCAGAAATGAGTAAATTTTCTTTGAACGGATGAAGTTACCAAAATATTAATTCGAGAAATGTTAGAATTAAACAATGTTTCACTCAAAATGGTCTTAATAGGAAAATGCGTTGCTAAATTCCAGGTGGAATCATTAGTGACCGGCTTCGTAACTGTTGCTGAGCCATGAAGCATTCAATCTTTCACTTTTTGGTTGCACCACACTTTTCTCGATCGATGGAGGAAAATTATCCGAATCATAACTCTTATGGAAATAGTTTCGAAAATCCTGAAAAGGACCGGGACGTATGATGGGCAAATAATTTGCATTATTTCACTCCGCCACGCAATGCTTGTGGGATTTATCTGCGCTGAATGCTAGACGCCGTCGCGAATAGGCCCGCCGCTTGCTGCCGTAGCTGAGATTTATGACCGGCTTCACCGTAGCTGAACAACCACCAAGCATTCAATTTATCACTATTTGCTTTCACTTTCACTGGAGGAAATTTATCTAATTAACTCTCTAGGAATCATTTTCGATGGTCCTGAAAAGAACCGTTTGAATAATGGACGATTTTAGGAAGGAAATGAAATGAATTCACCATGCCACGCACGGTATTCTCCGCGCTGAATGCTGGATGCCGTCGAAAACTGGCCCGCCGCTTGTTGCCCTGGATGCGATTCCTGGTGCTATCGAAAGTCGAGCGTCGTCGCTGGGTTGATGTGCCGCTGCTCAGCTGGAGGTGACATTCACCTTTGTTGGTTGTTCCAACGAAATCAACGAACTGCGAACTGCTCTCTCCTCGACGGTGGTCGAAATGGAACTGACAATCAGCTCTCGCATGATCGCATTCCTTCCTGCGTCGTAGCTCCACCGCACGATGTGCACCAATCAGAGAGCGTTGGTAGACTGAACGAGAAAATTTGTCCGCTACCCATATTTATAGATTTCAGCGATTTCAATGTCTGACTTTAAAACAACTTTTCAACTATTTATCAATGATTTTTAGGTTCATCGAATATTACAAATTGAACGCGGGAGTTTCATCTCTCGGATAACGGAATTTGTTTATCATTTCGTTCAGTGGGAAAGATACAGTGAGCGTTTAAAATCTTTCACTCAAACGTAACGCTCTTGGGTTCATAAATTTTGAAATGACACCGGGTATAGAAAACAGAGACGTAGTCCTACGTCAAAACAACAAAGCCGCTGGAGCAGATCAATTACCAAGCGAGCTTCTAAAATATGGTGGAGAAGCACTGGTGAGAGCATGGGTCATTACCAAGATTTGGGAGGAGGAAGTATCACCGGAGGAATGGATGGAAGGTATCGTGTGTTCCATCTATAAAAAGGGCAACAAAATGGATTGCTGGAACTATCGCGCGATCACACTGCTGAGCGCTGCCTACAAGATACTCTCTCAAACTTTATGCCGCTGTCTATCACCGATTGCAAGAGAGTTCGTGGGGCAATATCAGGCTGGATTTATTGCGATTTTTTTTTCGACTTAGACTTTGATGCGATAAATTTCGTCGTACTCATATTTCGCTTTCGATTTCGCTGCCAATCTCAGTCGCAGGGTTTTTGCAACTCGCCCGATAATATGACAGTTTTCGCCGGCCGTCTCAATGTTTACCATTAAGGTCTTTTGTTCTCGGTCCACCAGCTGGTCATGTTTACACAACAAAATCAGCTGGTTCACCGATGTTTACGTTCATCCTTATTGTTCTCGGCTACCAGCTGTTTATGTTTTCACAACAAAACCAGCTGGTTTCGCCTGAATCGGGGAAAGAAGGCGAAAATGTGTCATAAATGTTAGGTTAGTGCCATATTTGAGCGAGTTCAATTTCGTCGCCAAAGTCTGATTATTCGTAAAAAATACAATATGGGTGAACGCGCTACAACGAACCAGATGTTCGCCATCCGCCAGGTGTTGCAGAAATGCCGCGAATACAACGTGCCTATACATCACTTGTTCATCGATTTCAAATCGGCGTATGATGATACAATCGATCGAGAAAAGCTATGGCAAATTATGCATATACAGGGGATGGCCAAAATGTTTGGGATAGGCAACTTTTTTTTCTCTCGTAAATAATTTCAATATGTTGTAACTTTTCATAGAGTGCATAAAAAAATCTCAAATTTTGACTGCTTGTCAACCTATTATATGTGCATCATTGGTACAAATTTGGGCTTGATTGATTAATGTTTCGCAAAGTTAGAACCGTTCGGGTAAAACACTATTTTTTAGACAACTCATTTTTGAGCTGTCATATCTCGGAAACCAGTGAACCGAATTGAATTAAATTTTGAACGTACACTAACACTATGCAAATGCTTCACAAACTATTTAAACATAGGTACTTTTTAAACGTTGAAAAAAGTTATCATGGATTGACAATTTTTTAATTTTTCTCGAAATAATGTATTTTTTTACATCAATGTCATTAAATTTTAGTGTTGATATCCAAAGATTTTCCACCTCTGTTCTCAAGCTATCTCTAATCAGATATATTGGAGCCTATTTAGATTGAAGGAAGAACACATTTCGTAATTTTTGTGTGGTATTGTAAATTTGACCTATTTTCTTCTATATGGGTCAAAATTCCAACCCGGTATAACTTAATTCGCCGTGAGAAAATATTATATTTTATAACGTCGTATTGAGTATCAATATATTGTTGATAAACGTTAAAAAATTCATTCAATTCGGTTCACTGGTATCCGAGATATGACAGCTCAAAAATGAGTTGTCTTAAAAATAGTGTTTTACCCGAACGGCTCTAACTTTGCGAAACATTAATCAATCAAGCCCAAATTTGTACCAATGATGCACATATAATAGGTTGACAAGCAGACAAAATTTGAGATTTTTTTATGCACTCTATAAAAAGTTACAACATGTTGAATTTTTTTGTTAGAGAAAAAAAGTTGCCTATCCCAAACATTTTGGCCATCCCCTGTATGTTATATGCGTAGTTCGAGTATCGCGATTTTCACGAAGTCCGTTCAGCTGCTTGGTTTCGCTGATGATATTGATATTACATATAGCTCGCGAATTTGAAACGATGGCGGAAACGTACATCCGACTAAAGAGTGAAGCCAGGCAAATCGGATTAGTCATTAATGTGTCGAAGACAAAGTACATGATGACAAAGGGCTCCAGGGAGGAATCACCGCGCCCGCCACCCCGAATTTATATCGACGGTAATGAAATCGAGGCGGTTGAAGAATTCGTGTGCTTGGGCGCACTGGTGACCGTCGACAACGACACCAGCAGAGGAATTCAGAGGCGCATTGTGGCAGGAAATCGTGCTAACTTTGGACACCGCAGAACTCTACGATCGAATAAAGTTCGCCGTAACACGAAGTTGACTATCTATAAAACGCTGATTAGACCGATCGTCCTCTGTGGGCGCGAAACATGGACCCTACGTGCAGAGGACCAACGCGCCTTTGGAGTTTTCGAACGGAAGGTGTTGCGTACCATCTACGGTGGAGTGCAGATGAAAGACGGGACTTGGAGAAGGCGAATGAACCACGAGCTGCATCAGCTGCTGAGAGAACCAACCATCGTCCATACCGCGAAAATCGGGAGGCTACGATGGGCGAATCACGTCATCAGGATGTCGGATAGCAGGCTGCTATTAGCAGCCCGACTAAAATGGTTCTCGAGAGTCATCCGACCGGTACAAGAAGACGTGGAGCGCAGCGAGCTAGGTGGGTCGACCAAGTGGAGGAGGATCTGCGGACCCTAAGCAGAGTGCGGAACTGGAGACAAACAGCCATGGACCGAGTGGAATGGAGACGGCTACTATGTACACAGCAAAGGCCACCCCGGCCTTAGCCTGATCGTACCGTACCAAATATGGAAGATTGTATAAGCTGAACGCGAAAGTGAACTTGGAATTCAAGCGTGAAGCCGTGGCATGGCACATGTTGCGAACAGTGCAGTTTTCGATCTGTGGCATAGACGTTACGGACTCTCGCAGGAGCGAACTTGAAGAAGCTGTGGCGGAATGAAATGGTCCAAATAAATTCTAAGCTTCCTGAATCAGTGGAAACTAGCATTTGTAAAAAATGTATGGAAGGCAAACAGTCTCGGAAACCGTTTGGAGAGTCAACTGGAAGACGATCAAGCCGTCCATTGAAGCTGATACACACGGATGTTGGAGGACCTTACACGCCTGCGACGTGGTATCGGAAACGTTTCTTTGTCATGTTTATAGATGACTACGACTACACCCACTTTACCGTAGTCTATCTGATGGAATCAAAAGATGAAGTGTATGATTTTTTCAAACAATACATAGCGAAGGCGACATCATGCTTTGGACGGATGATTGCACGGATTCGTTGTGATAATGGAGGAGAAAACTCAAGCAAAATGTTCAAGAGCCTGTGTCGAGCAGAAGGAATCACCATCGAAGCAACAGTCCAGAATTAAATGGCGTTGCCGAACGCATGAATAGGACTCTGTTGGACAAGGCCCGTTCGATGCTGTTCGATGATCTGTGATGCTGGTCTTTCAAAAAGCCTGTGCTTTGAAGTTTGAGTAACCTTAGTCCGACTCGTGCTTTGGAAGTGAAGACACCGTACGAGATGTGGTACTCGAGAAAGCCGAACACAGACAATCTCCGAGTGTTTGGATCAATTGTCTACACGCAAGTACCAAAACAGCGACGAGGGAAGGGAACATCATGGTTGGATATGCCACAAGCGGATACATAATCTCGTGACGTTATATTTGATGAAAGAAAGAAGAAGAAGCCAACAGTATTTCCTGCTGTTGACGTGGATGAGTTTAGCGATTACCTGGATAGCAAGGAGCGAATCGTAATCGAGCCGGAGAATTATCTGGAAGAGGCGCAACCTGAAAACGTGAATGCTGAACATTATGAAGCGGGAGATGAACCTGTTCCAAGACCAGCTGATACAAGTGAAATTCTTGACGTTGAGGAAGATCCAAGTAGGAAACGAGGTTGTCCAGCTGATGAAACATTCAGTGAGCATCCAGTGCAGAAGCGAGCGAAAGAAGTGCCGACCCGGTTCAACGAATGTCATATGACGCACAATGCAGAATCAACGTTGGCGTACGCTCTCAGTGCTAAAGCATTTGTAGACGAGATCCCCAATAACATTGATGAGCTGAAGAAAAGAAGCAACTGGAGATTATAACCTCTCTTTCGACCTCGTTGGTGTGAATATTGGGCCGGTCTCAACGAGGAACACTCAAGAGATTTTTTAGAGATTTTAAACATGTCATAAAATTTGATCCTATTTAGGCTTTATAATGGCTTTCTCATATCAATTTGAATAATAATGTTATTTGGGCTATGTTCGAAGCGCCTGCAAGGGCACGTCCTAGGCGAAACAATTTCACATTCTTGAATAAAAACAATAAAAAACATTAGTAAAACAATATTAACTATTGAGAGCTTTCTATTATTTAATCAGTGAATTTTCCTAAAACTACAGCATATCACATTTATTAATAATAATTAAGTATAAACAAATATATTGAACTCGGCAAATGCGAGTTTCATAAAACACTAAGCAATAATCCATAGTCAACGTTACACTTTGGCCCGTATCAAAGCTTCCACACCACTCCAGAATAGGTCCAAGCTTCCTTCTAAACTCTTTAGGCACCTGTCCTCAGTAATAGTGAGCAACTGCAAAAATCAAATAATAAAACTATCTTCCGGTCCGCGTAGACTTTCTACGTAGGACGGGGTGCTGCTCCCGGAGTAGTCGCTGCCGTCGTCGTTGTCGTCGCCGTCATCGGTTGTGGTCCCATCGGCTGATAGCCCATCATCAGCGCTGATCCGGACGCGTCCGCCATTTCCGGGTAACCGCTGAAGCGATAGTTGGTCCTTTTGTTGGGTGTGTACGCGTGTGTGTGCACAAATACATTCAAACAAAGTCATATACAAACACGACATGAATGATGACGAGGCATAACGGAAAATCCATTATTTGAGCAGTGATAGTGAAACGAAGACAAAATGGAAATAATTGGTAGATTATATACCTTGGACATGAACTACTGAATCAATTTGAACATTTACACAATTCCGATTGAAGGTGAATTAATGTGAAGCAAAATGGTTGTTAAAAATAAAAGGACACACGGATCAATGGAGCTTGCCGTCGGTATGGTTCAAAGCTAACGGTGAGGTGAGATAGTTTGCATCCTTTGTCCTTTGGGTTAGATAATTGGCAGGTGTTTTTCTGAATGATGATTGATGAAAAAGATGTGAGAGTTTTAGAAATGATTCCAAACCAATTGGATTAAATTAAACTAAAACGAATCTAATCTAATTTATTACCTAATACACTACCGTTCCGATCGCATCAGAGAGTAATTTCAAATATCTAAAGGAATGTAAATGCGGGGGAATTTCGACAAAGGGGAAGTTCAAAAACCACACCACCGTTACTTACTTCCCCGTGGACAAATGCTTGCCACTCTTTAGATAAACTTTATTCAAAAGTTGAGTTTTGTAGTTGATGGAGAACAATAACAAACGAAAAGAAAACAAAACCTGGTTGAAAAGTTATGAACCTAACTAGGATATTGACATAGATATAGGCATATATTTTATTTAGTGACACAATTTCACAAAAAACTAAAGTAAAAACAATGTTTAAACAAAATATAAACGATGCAAAATTATTATCTAAGCCAATAATACAGTTTCTACGATGAATATTATCAAACATAAACAAATCAAACAAATGGACGCGTAACCGAACCTATAACAAAAGAATAGACAAATCTATTATTAAATGTTTCACACTGAATCTAAGTTTGTGTTTTGAGTCCATTGAAGTTTATTTTATGTTCATCAATATGTTTGCCTTGATATGAATCTCAGCATCTAAACAGTGAAGACTTTTGTCGAAGACCAGTTAATCAAGAAGACTAGCAGCACTACTGAAAATCGGGGGTCACTGTTAGCAGCGCCACCACGGATGAAAGTGAAATTACTCATGATAGTCTGAGTAAATCTTCATACTCGCACCAATACACTCATATACTTTTATACAAACCCTAATAATAATGTATTACATATACACTACTGATAGGGTTGTATCATATTTTTCTATGGGGCACGTTCGGTGTAGTACTAGATTTGTAGTAATGAGCTGAATTTTAGTATGGTGAGAAGGTCAATTCTCCGTTTCTGCAATGAAATGGTACAAAAAGCGTGGGTATTATGATTCCTTGCCTAATTTGATGCTGTTTGAGCAAAACTTTGAATAACTATGTTGTTTATGTTGCAAGAAATGGAGAAAACAACAACACTATTGCCCAAAGTTTTGCTCAAACAGCATCAAATTAGGCAAGGAATAATAATACCCACGCTTTTTGCACCATTTCATTGCAAAAACGGAGAATTGACCATCTCACCATACTAAAATTCAGCTCATTACTACAAATCTAGTACTTCGCCGATCTGTCCTATTAGGGAAGGTACCACCTTAGTTCAACAGGCGGCGGTGCCTTTGTTGACGCTTGCCCCTATAGTAGTTCTATGTATTTTTGATAAAGTAAATATTGTATTTTTTACGAATAATCAGACTTTGGCGACGAAATTGAACTCGCTCAAATATGGCACTAACCTAACATTTATGACACATTTTCGCCTTCTTTCCCCGATTCAGGCGAAACCAGCTGGTTTTGTTGTGAAAACATAAACAGCTGGTAGCCGAGAACAATAAGGATGAACGTAAACATCGGTGAACCAGCTGATTTTGTTGTGTAAACATGACCAGCTGGTGGACCGAGAACAAAAGACCTTAATGGTAAACATTGAGACGGCCGGCGAAAACTGTCATATTATCGGGCGAGTTGCAAAAACCCTGCGACTGAGATTGGCAGCGAAATCGAAAGCGAAATATGAGTACGACGAAATTTATCGCATCAAAGTCTAAGTCGAAAAAAAAATCGCAATAAATAGTCTTCGCTTTTGTTCTGGGCAGAAGTGAACAAAACAATCTAAATTGGAATTTGAAAAGAGCTTGTTATCAGTAAAAATAGCAAACATGTAACACATGCCTGTTCTGTCTTTGTTGGCTTCCGTTTTTTTAGCGAATGTCCAAATGTGGTGAATTTCAAGTGGTGCCAGTTTAATTGGGTCGAATTCAAGTTATGCATTTAATCAAATGGACCAACTTTACTCTAAAACCTGAAATTGACATTTTTTCAAGCTAACTGCGACAAGTAATCAGTCAAAATTACATCTTTGTAGAATGTTCCGTTTGTCAGATACAGTCCCGATTCGTTCGTTGGCGGCTCGTTAGATGGGCTGTCTCGATAGTTGAATGTTCACTGGTTGGGTCAAAACCCAACTAAAAAGCACTGTCAATGTCAAAATCGATGTCAAAACGAGTTTGACGTCTGACCGCCGTCGCATCGCAGCTCCTATGTACAGAACGTTTGTGCAAGTATGTAAGTGTTCCGTGACGTATTTCTCGTCACTTGCTTGTGTCTAGAGCATTTTGATCAGTTGTCAGTTGCCCCAACTAACGAACACGATTCGCTAATCGGGGCGCAGTCGTGACCAGGCTTGTAAACATTCGACACTTTTCACTACCTGCGTTTCGTTGCCGCGGTCGGGTGTCAGCTTGCTTTGTTTCATTCGAGCGCGACCGCTACCTTTTACACACAACACGAGCGGCAGAACGAAGATCAATAAATAAAAAGTGGATCAAATCATCGTCGTCTGACACGATGACATTTGTCTAATTCCAGCTTTTTGCAAGATTTCAGCCAATTTTGATTGAGATTGGTATAATATTAGTTTATTCGTGTGTGATAAATCGATTACGACACATATATTTATCCAAAACAGCTCTCTTTATGGGAAAGACAGGAATAACAAAAACCGAACCATCTCCCGAAGACGCAATCGTGGTCAAGCGCATTCATTCGACATTTTTGTTCCGTACAGTAGTTTGATCGCTTGTGTTGCGAATGTTGGAGACAAAGGCAGCCGAATATCGACGAAAAGGTGTCAAAGACTGTGATCGCTAACAAGACTGGTCGTGACCCAACGAGCGAATCCTCACTGTATATGTTTGGGAAGCTTTAGAACCCATTTGCTTCGATTTGCATACCGTTTGCAACGTGTGCAAGATGCTGTATTTTCGAGTGTTCGTTACTGTAGAGAAGGTGAATGAAAAGCGCAAAAACACGGTAATAAATATAAATTTAGTTTTTATCAGCGTCGTTGATAATTGGTAGGGAATCGCGCCACTTGGGCGGTGGCTTCTATATTCGTCTGTTTTCCACTACAGTGAGGATTCGCTCGTTGGGTCACGACTGCGCCCCGATTAGCGAATCGTGTTCGTTAGTTGGGGCAACTGACAACTGATCAAAATGCTCTAGACACAAGCAAGTGACGAGAAATACGTCACGGAACACTTACATACTTGCACAAACGTTCTGTACATAGGAGCTGCGATGCGACGGCGGTCAGACGTCAAACTCGTTTTGACATCGATTTTGACATTGACAGTGCTTTTTAGTTGGGTTTTGACCCAACCAGTGAACATTCAACTATCGAGACAGCCCATCTAACGAGCCGCCAACGAACGAATCGGGACTGTATAACTCAGTCAAATGTGAACACATTGACACAACTTTTGGAATGTGGTGAGATAGGTATAGTATCTACCCGTGTACAACATTCCAAGACAAATGGTTCAAAATTGACTGAGTTATAGTGGAAAATAGACGAATATAGAAGCCACCGCCCAAGTGGCGCGATACCCTATTTAGGCTTGTTGGTGTTTAAAGGAGTCTGAGTCTACAGTAACCGTGATAAATCGGGCCACCAGAGAAGATAAACATGAACAGTCTGATTTTCCGATTCCGACGGATAGCATCTGATTGGATCAGAAAAATTTCGTCTCGAAAGAGGGAGATGCCTTAGCGGTGGATGAAAATCCTACCGGAGCAGGCAATTATGTCTCGTCTCAGAAGAAGGAGACGCCAAAGCAGCGGATCAAAATATGACTGGGTAGGTAATAAGAATTTGCGCAACTTTCGGATAAGTTATTGATAATTTAATACGAATTAGTTCAAAAAGAATCGCTCGATGAGTTGATGAGTGTTGACCGATTCCTGGTAGAAACCTTCTATGATGAAAGAACGCCATTGGAATGATCATATCTTCAAGAAGGAGGTGTATCGAGCTCCTTGAGAATAAAGGTGCCATTAGACTGTTTGTCATTATGACACATATTTGTCATTGAAGCCCGACAATCAGGGCAGCAGGGACGAAAGTCCTGGGGCCTGACGCACCCCCCCGCTTACGAGTCAGCCGCGTAGTCGCCGGCTAAGAATAGGACTACTAACCCCAATTCAAGGTGTCAAGCGACCCGTGCTGAGGAATGAGTGATCGAGGGGGTGAAAAAGATGCTCGATCTTTAACGGAGCCTGTGGGGTACCTGGGCACCCCCCACAGTAAGCTGTCCCTTACCGCGTTAATGCAGGGCTCTGGCGTGGTGGACATTCTTTCCCGTGCTACTCGTGGGATTTAATCATGAAGTCAAATAAAAATCAGAATCTAGGTGGAAATAGTGGTGGGATCAACCCCTTCGCAAGAAGCGGGCTGATGAGATCTCCGACAAGGAGAAGTGAGGAGATAGGCGCTGGGAGTTGCGTACGCAGCTCAAGCGTGGGTGCTCCAGTCCACTTCCCGGCAAGCCAGCCGGTGGAGGTTATGGACGGAGCGTGGTTGTTGAGGGCCGTCAACCGAGGATCCAAAGGACGGTCCGCAATAGAGGTGGCTGAGCAGCAGCTTGGCAAAATCATCGACTTTGCGTCCACTAAGTCGAACATAAGCAAGGACCTGAAAATGGCCTTGCTTCGACTTAGGGCGTCGATCGACGATGCCAAGCAGGAGCACGCGGCACCCGCGTTGCTGACTGCTGCAGCAGTGGAGCCTGCAAATGAGAAAGTGCCGAAGTTTACCCAAACGGAGGCCTTCTCCTTTGCAGGAAGTCCGAATAAGGCGGAAGCGACTGCTCGCGACAAACGGGGCAAGCAATCGCAGAAGCGGGCGAGGCAACCGTCAGGCGAGGAGCTGTCTGGCGGTGCCCGCAAGGCCAGGCGAATCATTACCCCGAAAGTCGGTAATAATGCCGGAAGGTCGGACCCCAGCCAGGGTTCCCGGAAAGCTGGGAAGGGTTGGCCTGAAAAGGCTGGCCCGTCCCGGAACGATGGGAACAAGGGGTTGCGACCGCTAGTGGGCCCTCAACAGCCACAGAGTGGGGCGATCCAAGGGGAGGACCCCCCTTGGACGAAGGTAGAGCGGAAGAGGAAGAAGAAGGCGAATCCGCAGGTAGTAGCGCAGGACGCCAAGCCAAGGCGTAGGAGGGCAGGTGCCAAGCGCGAGAAAGGCGACGCTATCGTCATCAAGACGGAACAGTCCAAGTACTCGGACGTCTTGAAGATGATGCGAAGCGACGCCAAGCTTGAGGGTCTTGGAGCCGACGTACGCAGTATTAGACGTACTCGTACGGGCGAGATGATCCTGGAGCTGAAGCGCCAGAAGGAGCACAAGGGCGCCGCCTATAAGAGGCTGGCAGAAGAGGTCCTTGGTGAGGGTGTGCAGGTGAGGGCTCTGACACATGAGGCGACTCTGAAGGTCAAGGACATCGATGAGATCACTGAAGTGGAAGAGCTCGTCACGGCACTGCGGCAACAGTGCGATGTGCAGGTGGCCGCCGCAGCCGTTAAGCTACGGAAAGGGCCAGCAGGGACACAGATAGCTTTGGTTCAGCTACCTGTGGCGGACGTCAAAAAGTCCGTTAAAGTAGGGAGCATAAAGGTGGGTTGGTGTGTATGTCACCTGACATTCCACGAGCCACCAGAGGTTTGCTTCAGGTGTCTGGAACCAGGACACAAGTCGTGGGACTGCAAAGGCCCCGACAGGCGCAAACTGTGCAGGCGATGCGGCGCTGAAGGTCATAAGGCCCAAAGCTGCACGAATCCGCCCATCTGCATGATCTGTACCGGGAAATCCTCGAACAACAGACATCCGATGGGTGGTCCAAGGTGCCCGGCCTTCAAGAAAGCCGCAGTGAACAACAAATCACAGTGCAGGTAACGCAGCTGAACCTGAACCACTGTGATGCGGCTCAGCAACTGCTTTGTCAGGCAGTTTCTGAGTGGGAGACGGATATCGCCATCATATCGGACCCATACCGAGTACCCGCCGGCAACGGCAACTGGGTCGCGGATGGGACCAGAAAAATGGCGGCGATATGGACGACGGGTAAATACCCCGTTCAGGAGTTGGTGTCTACTACCTATGAGGGCTTCGTGGTCGCCAAAGTAAACGGGGTCTTCTTCTGTAGCTGTTATGCGCCTCCGCGGTGGCCGATCGAGCAGTTCACGCAAATGCTGGACCGCTTAACGACCGTGCTAACAGGGCGAAGGCCGGTGGTAATAGCGGGCGACTTTAATGCCTGGGCCGTGGAATGGAGAAGCCGTTTCACGAACCAGCGGGGTCAGATCCTGCTAGAAACACTGGCCATCTTAGATGTCGACTTGGCTAATGTCGGTACCAAGAGTACCTTTAGTCGAAACGGAGCGGAGTCAATTATTGACGTGACCTTTTGTAGTCCTGGCCTAACAAGTAGTTCGAACTGGAGAGTAGATGATGGCTACACTCACAGCGACCACCTGGCGGTTCGCTACAGTATCGACAACAATAACAGCAGACAGCAGATAGAAGAAGAGGCGGCTAGGCCAAGGCCAAGCCCTCGCAGGTGGAAGACATCATACTTCGACGAAGGGGTATTTAGGGAGGCGCTCCGCCGTGAGCGAAACTTAATCGGTTTAGACGGCGACGAGCTGGTAGCGGTGCTCTCACGTGCGTGTGATGCGACCATGCCTAGGCGAGTCCACCCTAGAAATGGGAGGCCACCGGCTTACTGGTGGACCGACGCGATTGCGGACCTGCGCCGCACCTGCCTACGGGCTAGGCGGCGGATGCAGCGAGCACGATCAGAGGAAGAGCGAAACGAACGGCGGGTGGTGTTCGCCGCTGCAAAAGCCGCGCTTAAGACCGAGATAAGAGCAAGCAAAAAGGCCTGCTTTGAGGGTCTCTGTCAGAGTGCCAATACGAACCCGTGGGGTGACACCTACAGGATCGTTATGGCCAAGACGAGAGGTGTGATGGCTCCTACAGAGCAATCTCCAGAGATGTTGGAGGGGATCATTGGAGGACTTTTTCCGCGTCATGATCCTAGTCCTTGGCCTCCTTTCGTAGGACAGCCGGGGACTGGGGCTGGCGATGAGGAGAGGGTCACCGATGTGGAACTTGCGGGGATAGCTAAGTCCCTTAGCGTAGGTAAGGCCCCAGGTCCGGACGGAGTTCCGAACCTGGCCTTAAAAGTAGCTATTGCAGAGGCTCCCGAGATGTTCAGGTCTGCTATGCAGAAATGCCTGGACGAGGGAGTTTTCCCAGAAGCTTGGAAGAGGCAGAGCCTGGTACTATTGCCAAAGGCGGGGAAACCACCCGGAGACCCGTCGGCATATAGACCAATATGCTTGATTGACACGGCGGGGAAGGTGCTCGAAAAGATCACCCTCAATAGAATGTTGCGGTTCACCGAGGGCGAAAATGGTCTTTCGAGTAACCAGTACGGCTTCCGGAAGGTGAGGTCCACCGTAGACGCTATCTTGTCGGTTACAAAAACCGCCGAGAAAGCACTCGAGCCTAAGAGGAGGGGAATTCGTTTTTGCGCGGTAGTGACTCTGGATGTAAGGAATGCGTTTAATAGCGCCAGCTGGTCTGCTATTGCCGATGCGCTCTTGCGTCTGGGGATACCGGAGTACCTGTACAAGATTCTCGGAAGTTACTTTCAGAATCGTGTACTAGTCTACGACACGGAGGTGGGTCGGAAGTGCTTTCACATAACCTCAGGAGTCCCGCAAGGTTCCATCCTGGGTCCGGTGTTATGGAATGTCATGTACGACGAGGTGTTGAGGTTAGAGTATCCAGTGGGAGTGGTGATTGTCGGATTTGCCGACGACATTACGCTCGAAGTCTACGGTGAAACGATCGAGGAGGTAAAGTTGACTACCAACCACTCGATCAAGGTTGTGGAGGCGTGGATGCGGTCCAGAAAACTGGAGCTGGCTCACCACAAGACAGAGGTGACGGTTGTTAACAACCTGAAGTCGGAGCAGCAGACGGAGATCAGTGTAGGAGACTGTACTATCCTGTCAAAGCGCTCCGTCAAACACTTGGGCGTGATGATCGACGATAAGCTTACCTTCGGTAGCCACGTCGATTATGCCTGTAAAAGAGCCTCCACAGCTATTGCGGCACTGTCCCGGATGATGTCTAATAGCTCTGCGGTGTACGCCAGTAAGCGCAAGCTTCTGGCTAGTGTTGCTACATCCATACTTAGGTATGGCGGCCCGGCGTGGGGCACCGCGCTAAGAACTAAATGCTACCGACGGAAGCTGGAAAGTACTTACAGGCTTACGTGCCTGAGGGTTGCGAGCGCGTACCGTACCGTGTCACACGACGCTCTCTGCGTCATTACTGGTATGGTGCCTATCAGCATTCTTATCAGTGAGGACATGGAGTGCTTCGAAATGCGCGGCACAAGAGGCATACGCAGGACTGTCAGGATGGCCTCTATGGTCAAATGGCAGCGCGCGTGGGACAGTTCCACCAAAGGAAGGTGGACCTATAGGTTGATACCGAGGGTAGATAGTTGGATTAATAGGCGCCATGGGGAAGTCACATTCCACCTGACACAGGTCCTTACAGGTCATGGTTGCTTCCGACAGTATCTACACCGTTTCGGGCATGCGGATTCTCCCGCAATACCTTCTTGGTGGTTCCGGAGAGACGTAGGGTTTGGCGACCATAGGAATGGTTTAGTGGGTACGAGGAGAGAGTAGTCCTGGATTTTACTTTTGTTGTAGAAGACGGCCTGTCAGACCTACACTACCCTAACCTTCTGTTAGGGTGTCTGTTGAGCAGATTATCCCCCTATGGTTTAGAAAAAAAAAAAAAAAAAAAGCCCGACAATCGTCCAAGGTTGCTATGATTCACGTTGTGTTGGTCATTTGTTGAGCTTGTTTGGACAAATATTTGCCGTGTCTAATGGGACCTTTAGTAAAAGGCGGATTACCGACAAGGAATAATGAAAGAACCTTTGGTTTGGTAAAAAACTGAGTAGGCTTTGCTCATCGAAAGGGGTTATTATCAGAACAGTTCTGATAATAACGCCTTCCGATGGGCAAGGCCTACTCACTCAAGGCCTACAGTTAAATACTGTCAACTGAACAAATTCCCCATACACTAAATTTTGTTTAACGGAGCATAGTTCATTTCATTTATTTAGTTAACATCAAGTTCATGATAATACTGAATCAACAATTTGCCGCCATAATACTCGATTTGCAGCTGCAGCTCTCCAACGTCGGTCACGCCCAACACTCGCCAGATCACGCTCCACCTGGTCCGCCCATCGTGCTCTCTGCGCTCCACGCCTTCTTGTACCAACCGGATGGTTAGCGAACACCAACTTTGCAGGGACAACGGCATTCTTGCAACATGCCCTGCCCACCGTATCCTTCCGGCTTTGGCCACTTTCTGGATACTGGGTTCGCCGTAAAGTGCAGCGAGCTCGTGGTTCATCCTTCTCCGCCACACACCGTTCTCCTGCACGCCGCCGAAGATCGTCCTTAGCACCCGTCGCTCGAAAACTCCCGAGTGCTTGCAGGTCCTCCTCGAGCATCGTCCATGTCTCGTACATGGTACATTTGGTGCGGGGTGAATCTTTTTTGACTACAGTTTCTTCTGGAGCCCATAGTTGGCACGACTTCCACTGATGATGTGCCTTCGTATTTCATGGCTCACGTTATTGTCAGCCGTTAGCAAGGAACCGAGGTAGACGAATTCTTCTACCACCTCGAAAGTATCCCCGTCTATCGTAACATTGCTGCCAAGGCTTGTCCTGTCTCGCTCAGTCCCACCTACCAGCATGTACCTTGTCTTAGCCGCATTCACCACCAGTCCGACCTTTGCTGCTTCACGTTTCAGGCGGTTGTACTGTTCTGCCACCGTTCCAAATGTTCTAGCAATAATATCCATGTCATCTGCAAAACAGATAAATTGGCCGGACTTCGTGAAGATCGTACCCTGGCTGTTGAGCCCGGCTCGTCGCATAATACCTTCCAGGGCGATGTTGAATAGTAGGCAGGAAAGTCCATTACCTTGTCGTAGTCCCCGTCGGGAGTCGAATGAACTGGATAGTTCACCCGAAATCCTTACGCTGTTCTGCACACCATCCATCGTTGCTCTTATCAGTCTGGTAAGCTTCCCGGGAAAGCTGTTCTCGTCTATGATTTTCCATAGCTCTGTGCGGTCGATACTGTCGTTCGCTTTGAAGTCGATTAACAGGTGGTGCGTTGGGACCTGATATTCACGGCATTTCTAGAGGATTTGCCGTACGATGAAGATCTGGTCCGTTGTCGACCGGCCGTCGATGAAACCAGCTTGGTAACTTCCCACGAACTCATTTACTTTAGGTGAAAGACGACGACATTTTCGTTCGTCCTCTGCTGCACCAACATAGTCATTTCCTCCGCTGCCTTGGTCCTCCGTGCCTACATTCTCTTCGTCATTCAGGTGCTCGTCGAAGTGCTGCTTCCACCTTTCGATCACCTCACGTTTATCCGTCAGGAGGCTCCCGTCCTTATCCCTGCAGATTTCGGCTTGCGGCACGTAGCCTTTGCGGGATGCGTTGAGCTTCTGGTAGAACTTACGTGTTTCTTGTGAACGGCACAGCAGTTCCATTTCCTCGCACTCCGCTTCTTCCAGGCGGCGCTTTTTCTCCCGGAAGAGACGGGTCTGCTGCTTCCGCTTCTGTCTGTATCGCTCCACATTTTGTCGGGTTCCATGCTGCAGCATTACTGCCCGCGCTGCATCCTTCTCCTCCAGAACCGCTCTGCACTCCTCGTCGAACCAATCGTTTCGTCGACTTCGTTCTACGTACCCGATAATGCTCTCGGCTGCGTTGTTGATGGCTGCTTTGACTGTACTCCAGCAGTCCTCTAGAGGGGCCACATCGAGCACCCCAAGCAACACACATGTTATAATAGAGTTACGACAGCGCAAGATTTGGTTGTATAGAAGTTTATTTGACGTAATTTTAACATTGTGTTTGAATAACGTAAAATAAACTTCTATACAACCAAAACTTGCGCTGCCGTAACTTTTATATAACATGTGTGTTGCTTGGGACACCCTCGTCCGGCAACGCTGCCTCGAGATTCTGCGCGTATGCGGTGGCGACATCCGGTTGCTTCAGTCGCTCTAGATCTTACCGGGGCGGCCACCGGTACTGTACATTGTTATTAACGGAGAGTTTTGGGCGCAATTTAACCATCACCAGGTAGTGATCAGAGTCGATATTAGCGCCACGATAGGTCCTGACGTCGATAATGTCGGAGAAGTGCCGTCCATCAATCAGAACGTGGTCGATTTGCGATTCCGTTTTTTGTGGTGATCTTCATGTGTAACGATACGGGAGGCTGTGCTGGAAAAAAGTGCTTCGAAAGGACATGTTCTTAGAGGCGGCGAAATCAATGAGGCGTAGGCCATTTTCGTTCGTCAGCTGGTGGGCGCTGAACTTTCCAATCGTCGGTCTGAATTCCTCCTCCTGGCCTACCTGAGCGTTTAGATCCCCTATGATGATCTTGACGTCGTGGTTTGGGCAGCGGTCGTACTCGCGTTCGAGCTGCGCGTAAAATGCGTCTTTGTCATCATCAGTGCTTCCGGAGTGAGAGGGCTGTGCACGTTTATTATGCTAATGTTGAAGAATCGGCCCTTGATCCTCAACCTGCACATTCTTTCGTCGATCGGCCACCAACCGATCACGCGCCTTTGCATGTCGCCCATCACTATAAAAGCTGTTCCCAGCTCACGTGTGTTGCCGCAACTCTGGTAGGTGGTATGATTACCTCTAAACGTTCGCACCATAGATCCTGTCCAACACACCTCCTGCAGCGCTACGATTCCGAACCCGCGGTCCTTCAGTATATCGGCGAGTATGCGGGTGCTCCCGATGAAGTTGAGAGATCTGCAGTTCCACATACCGAGCTTCCAATCGCAAGTCCCTTTTCGTCGCTGTGGTCGTCGCCATTGGTATCGGTTCGCATTCTTCTCTTGTTGATTTTCCGGTACTAGTCTTTTTTACGGCTGGCTCGCAGGGCCTGATACCAACCCACTAACCCAGGGAGCGGGGTTACCTTCCCGGAAGCTACGGGTTCTGCATTGGCATTTCCTCCAACTACAGTGCTAAATAGCTAGGCTCAAGCGCCAATCTTCGCCGGGGGTGATGTTTTTAATGGGCGCCCAGGAGATAATATTTTACCTGAGCTTCCACCCCCAACGGAGCATAGTTAACACTCTACATTGCGGATTTTACCCCGTAATAGATTCCCACGCGGAAAATTTTGTCCCACCAAAATTTTCTCCCATCGCTATTCCCATACACTCAGCGAAGTAAACTACCGAAATTCATCAAAATACCTTATGAAATTTAGCCATAACTGTAAAGTATGGATGCCTTATGAAAATTGAATATGCTTATTATGACCAGAAAAAGCAGAAAAATCGTAAAATGATGCAGACTGGAATCGACCCATGAACGTCGAGATCACTGAGCTCGTGCCCAACCCACGCTGCTATCAACGCTTGAGAATATCAACTTGCTAAATGTGTATAAAAGCCAAACAGTGAGTCGATTCTGCGTCATAAATCGACCTTATGAAATTCCATCTAGTCGTTATGAATTGTTTAAAGGCCATTTCATAAGTTAGACCTTATGATAATCTTTGGTACATTTGCCTGAGTGAAGACTGGGTTTTGCCACCGCTAACGAAAACAACATTGAACGCACACTTTTGGTTGGTGCAATAAATGCATGGTTCGTTCAGCTGCTAACTGCCATGCAAACTGACTTGTGAGTATTTATTTTTTCTCTTCGAAGATTTGCTCGAAAGTCTATCAACGAATAAAAATGTCCACCAAATGATGGAAGTGTAAAAATTTCTTGAAAGTTGTTCTAGGTATTCTGTCTGTTTATCTGTGATCATACTTTGGATGGAAGACAGCGAGGATTCGTTATGATAAAAGGGGAGCATTAGGGCATGTGTCGAGCGTAAGGAATCACCATCGAAGTAACAGTTCCCTATACTCCGGAATTAAATGGCGGACTACTAGCCACATACTATCACAAAATATTAAATGCCCTGATAAAAAAGATCATAGAGATACAACAGAATGGATTGTTACAACACGCTGAATTGAATGGTACTTACCATTAATTCAATTGTTTAAAACGATAGAGTAACAACAGATCTTATGGTTTTCCACCATAGCATGTATTGTAAATGTCACTTTTACAATAGAAAATGGGGGTTGTTATGTATCTTTACCATAAAAAAATCCAAATTTTCTGGAAAAAAATCAAGTCAACTACCATTCAACTTAGGGTGTTTTTATTATTGAAATCTCTAGTGCCATTGATTTTATTGTACACGTATTGTAGTTCCAATACACCATTTTCAGCAGGAAAATACGTACACAATATAATTTGTTGTTGAATAGTCAAATTTATCATTATTCAATGGTAGTTTATGGTGATTTTATTGGAAATTTTTATCAGGGGATCACTGATTATACCTATACATGTACCTGTAGTTCTGAAGGTCAATACCCAAGTAACAATAATAGCTGAATAACAGATTATTCAGCCAAAATTTTTAAAATCAATATTAAGAGCGGTTTATTTAGTCTTTGTAAAACAAAAATGTTTGTTGGGTAGTTAGTTCCTGGATGGCTTATAAAAGTTGCATACGGCGACAGACATATGCATGAACCACTACATACATATAACAAATAATCCAAGAGAGTTCAAAAAATTATCTAATCTTTTGTTAAACAAGGTTCTCGCGTAAAAGTTCATGATTGATGAAGTCTACAATTATTGGAAGATCGTGCAGGCGACAATTCTCAATACCTAATTCTACACCCAACGTCCAATTCATGCACTACGGCCTCAAGTCATTGCGAGACAGAGATAGAGAGCCAATCTGCAAACTAATCTAAGTTCCATCCAAAGGTCAAAAAGTACAAAACACTTACGTCGTTGCAGGTGAGTAAAGCTCGTTGTTTGTGTCTAAGCTGGATTTCCTGCGGCGAATGAAATGAAATGGGTTATGGTAATGGAGACGAACGTAGAGACATTTACTACAAATATTATAACGACACAGTTGATGTACCGCTCCTTCGTAAGTAAAGCGTTGATTAATGGTTTCGGAATTTTCAAAACCTTACCTCGTTTGAGGAGTAACCGGCGAATCTCGGATAGCACTCATGGTAACTTCAAACAGCACAACCATCAGGCACAGCAAAAGAGGCCCCAAGAGGGCTCCCTCTAGCCCGAACAGGTACATTCCACCGGCAATCGACAGGCCGGTCAGGTACGGGTGACCACCACTGGAAGTTAATACAAGAGATCCAAACAAGTACAGTCGAAGAAAAGATAACGTTATAAGACGTTGACATGGGCCGAAAGGTCTTTGAATTCAGTGAAAATTTTACATTTACTGAAAGATAATTTCAACCACTTACCCTTTAATTTCCGAATGTATGATCGGATTGAAGTTGGACGGAACTATAAAGTGCACCAACACCAGCAGCGCTCCCAACCAGAAGCGGTCCTGCGAAAGCCACAGGTCCAGAAAGGCCGGTACGCTGCACCAGTAGCTCTCCAGAAAGGGTGCTGCCGCTAGAATTGACGCCAGCACAGCCGGCAAATAGACGATATGTGCCCCGACGATTGTGTGCGTAAGCCATGTGAAGAGGCCGTGAAATAGGGCCAGCTTCAGTGTCGCCACCACAACGCTAGAAATGGAATCCTCCAGCGCCTGGATGATTCGAGGACCCCACGAGTTGTTGATGGTGATTGCTGTGGGTGCGTAGCGGTCTTGACTGCTTTGAAGTAAGTAGTAGAGAGTAGTGAAGAAGATGATCTAGGGAAAATTGGAATTCTTAGGGATTTGTGGATCGACGAGGGCTAAAGGCAACTACTCACAGTGTGAAATAGGAATTTGAGTACGGCATGACCTCCGCCCAGAATGACTGAGACAAGCGTTCCAATGGCGGAAGCCAAAAGTGTGAGATTAGTACGCAGCAGGATCCACAGCGAATCAGCCACTTCCAGTAACATTCCGATGTTACTTTTGACGAATCCGATGATTCCTGCTTTGGTTACTGCAAATTGGGTTATAAAATATCCGACGTCAGAAAGAGTTGTTATCGTTCAATCTTCATTACCTAATACTCACTTGGATTAATAAAAATCTCGTCGATCGTCATCCGAATCGACTGGCTGCTGACGCGTGGTCCCACCAATCCATCACCATTGTTGCGATCCATCCAGCTCTGTATCAACCGATCCCACACGCTCAAAATTTGGCACTTGAGCTTTTTGGCCTGCGTGGGATCCGTGTCGTTGAAAATATCGTCCACATACTGTTCGATGTGGGACCTACCGTACTTGTACGCATTGTCGATGATGTTATCCATTGATTGCATATCTGCAGAAGGTAAATTTTATACCACATTGTAGATCTATTGGTAGTTAAGTATCGAAAGAATTATATTTTCAGATAAGGAGTATGAAATGCTGTATTGAGTCAGCTATACCTAGGTTGTCACAAAATTGGAAAAAGTGAATTCCGAGCGGTGGATCCCAGCGTCAAGACCAACAGCTCCCCAAGATCACCGACACAAATGAGCTCGCAGCTGAGTGCAAGATAGATGTACCAAGTGCATCAATCCGTCTGCGGAAGGGCCCGGCAGGCATGCAGATCGCCACGATCAAGCTCCCCGTAGGCCAAGGCAACTGCAGTTGGCAAGATGAGTAAACTCTGCAGGAAGTCTGTAGTGGAAAGCCACATCGCCAGGGAGTGCAACTCGGCCCCAAAATACCTGATTTTCACGATGAATAAGGACCACATGACGGGTGGGCCAAAATGTCAGAGCACGCGAACGCGAGGAGGTCAAATTAACCGACGATAATGCAGGATACACAGTCAACCTGAACCACTGTGAAGCCGCACAACAGTTGCTGTTACAGTCAGTCTCGGAATCAAGTACAGTAATCACCCTTATATCATTTTTCATTTTCATTTTCATTTTGCAGCATTTGGTGGGGCAATGAGGGCAATGAGTCAGTCCAAAGCCGATGATAAGGAGGGGTAATGGCTGAATAGTCTTTGCTGACCACATACACGCCATGGGATAGGAAAAGGGTATTTTGGTGTGGGATTAGGGTGTTGGTACAGACTTGACAATATCAATGCTATTCAGATGCAAAATAATTTTAAGGCTCAATAGTGAATCGCATACCTTCCAAAACCAAAAAAAAAACAATAATCCACAAAATGCCAAGCAAGTCATAGAAAGAAAAAACGCCGGTAATGGGACCTGAGTAACGGATAAGGCCAAGCTAGCGGCGATTTGTACAACTGGTCGTTTCCCGGTCCAGGAAATATCTGCATCATCGATCTTCATCGATGACGCCAGCCGGAAGACTTTCGTATACTTTTATCAAAACAACAAGTTCTTGAATGCTTTAAAAACTTCAAGGCGTTTGCTGAAACACAGACCGAATGGCGGATCGAGCGATTGCGTTCGGATAACGGCCTTGAGTATGTCAATCAAGATATGGAGAAGTTTCTGGGAGAATCGGGAATCCATCATGAGAGAACAGTTCCGTACAACCCGGAACAAACAGGCCACGCGGAGAGAATTAAACGTACGGTGTTGAAAAAAGCACGATGTCTGCTGTTTGGTGGTGGCCTGGAAAAGTGTTTTTGGCCAGAAGCCGTAGTCACGGTCGTGTTCCTGATCAACAAATCTCCTACTAAAGGCCTGCACGTAATCCCCGAGGAACGATTCACTGGAAGGGAACCGAACCTGTCGGAGTTACGGGTGTTCGGTTCGAAGGTGATGTGCTACATTCCAAAAGTGCAACGCAAGAAGTGGGATCCAAACCCTGAAGCAGGCGTTTTTCGTTGGATACAGCGAACAGACGAAAGGATACTGAGTCTTGGTGTTTTTGAGTAAGAAGAAGGTTCCCCTGGAAACCACCTAGGCGGGGCCCGACCATGAGCTTGTGACAATGCAGCTACGTGAACCGGACGATAAATATTGGACCATGACATGAACGAACCGACGACGCTGATGAAACAGTCCAGGTAGCAGAACCTGCCTACCGATGAAGAAACTGAAGCGGACTAGGAACCGGAGACAACATACGACAGTGCAAACGACACGATTATGACGATGACGCCTAGAATGCCTGCACTCCTTCCGCAACCAGGAAATATTTACACCAGGGAGCTCCGAATCTCCAGGCAAGTACCAATCGTGCAATTATGACAAGATGTACCCTCCGATAGTGAGATATGCCACAATCCGATATCTTCTAGCAGTGGCTGCTCTACTGGATCTGGACGTCTTCCAGATGGGTGCTTTTCTGCAAGAAGAGTTGGATGAAGAAGTCATCTACAATGGAACAGCCCGAAGGTCTTATGTATACAACCGCTCCGAAGGTTTATCGCCTGCGAAACCGCTGTATGGATTGAAACAATCCAGTGGCGTATGGAACAGGAAGCTAGATGCAGAATTGAAGGATATCGGCCTCAAGCGTTCCAGTTTTGATCCCTGTGGACGGCGAGCAGATTATCATTATTGCAGTGTATGTCAACGACTTTTTGCTGTTCTCAAATACTGAACATTGGGTCAGCTTCGTGAAGGATCGTTTGATGAAAAAGTATTAGGAATGCGAATCACACAGGAGTATAATTCGATTATGTTGCAACATGGATCATGGATCAGCAGTGATAAATTGAAGATCTGCTGCAGCGAATCCGGATGACTAACAATAATGCGAGTCCTAGTGCCTGCGATCCAGCACAGAAGCTATCAAAAGCTACCCAAGTAACAGAACTAGCCGAATAATAGTTTCTTAAGCTAAAGTTTGCTTAAAAGTGATTTGTTCCACTCTTGTATGTACAGCAAAAATGTTTGTTGGGTATGGGTCCGCAAACTGCCGAAGAGAAAGACAAGATGAAGGATGTACCGTTTCGTCAATTATTTGATGGATTTCAATTCCTGGCACAGTGTACGAGGCCCTATATTGCTTATGCAGTCAACTTTGTGAGCACTTTCAGTGGCAATCCAGGTGAACCCCACTGGACGCCAGCAAAGCGTATTTTGCGGTATCTCAAGGGAACGCTCAACACGAAGCTGGTGTATCAGAAGAAACCAGGAATTTCTTCAGGAATTCGTCTAAGAATTTCTCCAGGAATTGCTCCTGGACATCTTCCAGAAACTATGTTAGCAATTCCTCCAGGAATTTCTTCAGGAAATCCTTTAGGGATTTCTTCATAGATTCCCCAGGAATACTTTCAGGAATTTATCAGGGATTGCTCCCCTCCATAGATTCTCTCAGGAATTGCTTCAGGAATTCCTCCAGGGATTTCTTCACAAATTTTCTTAGTAATTTCTCCCCAACAAATTTCTCCCAGAACTCATCTGGAGATTTCTCCGGGAATTCCTCCAGAAATTTTTCCAGGGATTGCTCCAAGAATTTCTTCTGAAATTTCTCCATAATTTCCCCTAGGAATTCCTCAAGAGATTTCTTCTGATTTTATTCTGAGGATTCCTCCCATAATTATATAATTAATTCTCCAGAATTAATCCTCCAGAAATTTTTCTAGGATTTCTTCTAGGTTTTCTTAATGCGATCTTTTCAGATAATTCTCTAGGTATTCCTCCCATTTATACATGAATTCCTCCAGGTAGACTTTCAGAAATTCTTCATTTTGTTTTGTTTTCATTTTGTATGACTTAAGTGTTAACATAACAAAAAATGAAAACAAAACAATGTACTGGAAGATCTAATTGAAAACAGAATGAGTTCTCATTGATAACAAATTGATATCTCATTTTGTTATCAACATTTTACGACTTGATATCATACGCAGTTCTCAGGGAGTTATCATATCTATAGGGTAATAACTAAAAATTATTAACAAATTTAGTATTCATTTTGATATTTTATTGGGCATTAAATTACATAAATAAGTAAAAATTTAAATGAGATTCTATTTTAAATTCAGGAGAATATCGTGATTAAAAACTTGTTTTGCTTGATACGATATCATCAGAATATGGCCGCTATTAATGGCGTAGTATTATCGATTGTAACATTAACATTTCATAAATAGTAATTTCTAACTTGGAGCCTACACGAAGAAAAATTGTATGGAAATCGGATATGATATCTTCATAGATATGCAGCATAGCTATACCATGATTCAACTAACAGGACGCAATCAGTGAAGTACTAGATTGAATGTAGTGAGCTAGATGTTTGTATGGTGAGATGAACAAAACTTCATTTCGGCAATGGAATGGTGCAAACAGTGTGGGCTATATGATTGCTTGACTAATTTGATGCTGTTTGAGAAAAAGTTTGGATAACTGTGTTGTTGAAGTTGCAAGAAATAAATAATACAACATCACAGTTACCCAAACTTTTGCTCAAACAGGATAAAATTAGTCAAGAAATCATGTAACCTACACTGATTGCACTCCATTGCAGAATGGAGATTTGATCATCTCACCATACAAAAATCCAACTCACTACTTTCAATCTAGTACTTCACTGATTGCGTCCTGGGGCCTGTAGCATAATGACAATTTTACTAATAATATTAGTCTTGTAGCTTGTAACTTATAATTTTCTGTTGCATAAAAATACTACAAGTATAAGTTACAAGTCCAATACTACAAGTCGGTTGGACTAATATTATTAGTAGAATTCACAAGTGTATGTTGCATAAACAAACTACAAGTATAAAATATTAGCTATATGACTTGTACTTTTGATTACAAGTCTCAAAGGTATTGTAAAATAATTTACAAGTTAGATTTAAAGTTTTGCAGAAGTCATATTTAGTTTTGAGTATATCGATTTACCATTTTGATGAACTCAAAAGATATTATTTATCTAACATGTCAATTTTAATTCCAGTTTTCGACGGTTAAGTTTGGCAATATCTATTCGAAACTCATTGGAAAGATAATTGCGTTGATGTACACTTTGTATCCAAAATATAATTTCTGCTGAGACTCTCAAATTCTCCAAAGTTTCTACAAAACCCATCTTTGATTGGAGGTTCTTGGTACAGTTATGCATCATGGTCACTGCATAAGCACAGTTGCAGATGCGAAATAAATTTGAATCAATTGCTTGTATTTCGCATCATTAAGCTAATCAAGAGCTACAATATACATACACTAACTCGAATCGAGTTGCGACATATAAAAGTAGGTGAAAGCTATTATTATTATTATTACTTTATTATAGAGATTTTCAGCCCTAGGCTGGTTCATCTCTTCAGGTAAAAGCTCAATTTTTGCATCCCAGATCACTCGGATTTTAACAAGAAGCATTATGCATGTAGCTAAATCTTTATACATTGTTTTTCAACCAGGGGGCTGTAGCATAATGAAAATTTTACTAATAATATTAGTATTGTAGCTTGTAACTTATAATTTTCTGTTGCATAAAAATACTACAAGTACAAGTTACAAGTCCAATACTACAAGTCGGTTGGACTAATATTATTAGTAGAATTTACAAGTGTATGTTGCATAAACAAACTACAAGTATAAAATATTAGCTATGACTTGTACTTTTGATTACAAGTCTCAAAGGTCTTGTAAAATAATTTACAAGTTAGATTTAAAGTATTGCAGAAGTCATATTTAGTTTTGAATATATCGATTTACCATTTTGATGAACTCAAAAGATATTATTTATCTAACATGTCAACCTTAATTCCAGTTTTCGACGATTAAATTTGGCAGTATGTATTCGAAACTCATTGAAGAGAAAATTGCGTTGATGTACACTTTGTATCCAAAATATAATTTCTGCTGAGTCTCTCAAGTTCTCCACAGTTTCTACAATACCCATCTTTGATTGGAGGTTCTTGGTAAAGTTATATATTATGGTCACTGCATAAGCACAGGTAAAGTTGCAGATGCGAAATAAATTTGAATCAATTGCTTGTATTGCACATCATTAAGCTAATCAAGAGCTACAATATACAATATACATTCACTCAATTTTTGCATCCCAGATCACTTCGGATTTTAACAAGAAGCATAACACATGTTGCTAAATCTTTATACATTGTTTTTCAACCAGTACTATTAAATCTTTGGGACATTTTATTAAATATCTAGGTACTTGCAGTGCCATACTGTAGTATTCGCCTCCGCCTCCGTCTGTCCCTGACTAATCTCCTCTCTCTCTCCCTATCGCTACCTGTCAATCTCTAAATCAAGGTCGTTCATGTGAGGTAGGAACATCTGGTATCTTTGCTAGTATTGGTGTTGTGTGATTAAGTATGACGTAACGTGTGAGAAGGTTGAGACGTTTAGTGCTAATACACTACAATCCCCCCTTAACAATAAATAAAGTGTACGTCAATATGGCCGAATCTAAATACATACATCTAGGCGAAAAGCGCAATACAGCATTAGAGCAGCTCATTTATGGTCAGTTGTAACTATTCCAAGTCCCATATGATACACTACATAATTTTAAAAATACATCGAATCACTTGCAAATCTGAATAATCAGACGTATACGATCATCCAAGAAACACCTCATTCATCTAACAACAAGTCCAATCTTTAACCCCATCTTGAACTTATCCTCGTCATGTCTACAATTATACAAATCGAATTACAACCAATATTCAACGTAAACATATTGCAGTTATTAAACGTCTACTGTACTTTGATTCCCCCATAATCTCTCTTCCTTTTTTTCTTTTGATCGTTTGGAGTTGTCAGTACAAGTGTCAGTAGCGTTCTGCAGTAACTACATTCTTCAAACCATTTCAACTTTCTTCTCTTCATGAAAATGTCTCGTGCGATATACGAAATATAACAATTAACCAACAAATGGCTTGGTAATAATCACAAACACATATTGCTGCAAGACCGCAAGCCTAACGATGTCAATACCATGCCAAACCAAACCATTTGTTTATGTTACTTTGCACCTCTCCCATTTTTTTCATTTGTCGAGTTCAATTGCTTCGTGTAATAGTTTTTTCAACGGAGACATCGATAATAGTAAGTAACTATCTCTTTGCTGTCCTGTGATGGTACGTTCCAAGTCCTCACGTTTGTAGCCCTTGATACACTAATCAAACTACTTTAACATCTTGTCTGATGCAAACCACTCCCACCACACTGAGAACTGCTTCTCTACTGGTTCATCCACTTAACACCCATGTCAGGATACCACAAGCTGTTAATTCCATTAACCCTTTGAGGACGGATGGGTCGTATGTGCCCAGCCGAAAAATCGAACATCACAAACGTGTTATAGTCTAGAGAGGTTGCATCCAGAGAGGTGAAAATGCCGTCTTCAAGGGTTAAGGTAATTTAATCATCTATTGCTATTCTTGTTCTAAAGAATATTACAATTCTAATTTCCTTTTACTCGTCACAGCACTAGCCGGCAAAACACGATCAGAATTTCCCAAGTACATCCATGATTAAGACTTACACTTAAAATCACTGGCACAGTGGCAATCTCCTATTTAAAAATTCTCTGTGAATTGAAACTTTGAAAATTAGCTACCGGATTCTAAAGTTTGTCCAGTGTACTATTAGCCCGTAACTTTGTATACCACAAAAGATTATTCCAGTACTAGTTACACTGTGACCAGAATCAACGCTTCCAAAGTTATCAGATATTCAAAACCTTGTTGATTTTTCATACGGCTTCGATGTCCAGCTGTCCGGATTCCCAATGACTTCTAGTACGAATTAATAATCACTGCTGATGAGCTGTCGACCTGTATCAGGACCTCCAAATATGTGAAGACTCTAACCTTCGATAAAGTCACGGGGGTGAATCTTCGTCACGAAAAGCACTGCTCGTTTGATAGCTGAACACTAGCGAAATTGGTGGTGAAAGTCAAGCTTTAGCCTGCAGCGAGCATAGGAAGGCGGCGTAGCACGCTTTGATGATTTTTTTTATTTTCCCATGGAAATTCATTCCAATCTAGTTTTCCAAGTGACAATTTCACGACTTCCACCTCGAAACTTCACATTTGTTCGAAGATACACATCTGTTCTGTGATATAAAGTCCTACATCTGGATTTTTTTGTTTTCGAAGAGGATTTTAGTTTCTGACGCAGTCAATTGCAGATATTTTTAAAATATTCACTCAAAACCAAACGTGCCAATTCGTTATTTGATGTTTCGGCTTATTGGCTCCCAGAAGAACCCGACCAGCCTTTCTTCAACCCTATCTTCTTTGTGCACTGTCCTCCTCTCCTCTTCTTGGCGTAACGTCCTCAGTGGGACAAAGCCTGCTTCTCAGCTTAGTGTTCAATGAGCACTTCCACAGTTTTTAACTGAGAGCTTCCTCTGCCAATGACCATTTTGCATGTGTATATCGTGTGGCAGGCACGAAGATACTCTATGCCCAAGGAAGTCAAGGAAATTTCCTTTACGAAAAGATCCTGGACCGACCGGGAATCGAACCCGTCACCCTCAGCATGGTCATGCTGAATACCCGTGCGTTTACCGTCTCGGCTATATGGGCCCATGTGCACTGTCACAGTTACTAATTGAAGTGCCTGCCCTCACCTACCATTACGTGTAATTGCATATTGTATTGTAAGCCACAATGAAGCCGAAAGCCTTTTTCGACCGGAACGAGAGTCGAACCTGCAATCTCCAGAATGACAAAGTGATTGAGTTGAAACAGTAATTCGCTGTCAGTGAAGCAATAAGCATGCGAGCATCAGTGACAAAAAGGTCCAAACGTAGGCGAAGATAACAAAGTAGTCGACGCAAAATTTATGACTGAGAAGCCGAAACCCACTTGACATACGATTCTCAACTATCAATATCATCAACTCATTCTGGTCATCTTCCACCATTTCTCTCACTATACTAAGAGCTCTATATTAGAAAATTTATTAGCTAACCTTCCCCATTAAGCTGATTTATATTCCGTTCAGCAATGCAGCCGATATCGCCTCATCTCTTTATCACCCACTCCATGTTGCAAAGCCACAATACATCTTGTGCAAATCATCAAGTTAGGACCACGTCAACCTAACACTTACTAATGATTCAACATTTGCACTATCGTTCATTGCCTCTATCATTTTTCCAAATCAATCTTGTATTTCTAGGTTTCCTGATTTTCGTGAGTATCAAACAATTATAAGGTTACAACTCCTTACTGATTGATGAATCCTTACTTTGATTCATTTTCTCGATGACACCACGGTTCTAATGTGACCGAACTAGCTCCACAGTTCAGTGTATCATGAACTCTGTCGCTATTATTTACAGAGATCTCTCTTTGCCTATCACATTTGTTTTTTTTTTCATCCTGTAATGTGCCACTTTATTGTGTGGTGAAAACACTCTATGTTCAAGAATGTCAAATAAAATTCCATGAAGAAAAGTTACTTAAACATTCTGTAGCCAAGGTACTCTCAATCTAGCTAAACGCTCGTGCGTTTACCCCTTCGACTATATGGATCCTCCAGTATCCTCACGATTCTCTTAATTGGAGAATTATTCCGTATCTCTGCCACCCAATGGTGTACTTTGT